>NW_026990825.1:0-41296 GCF_036250125.1 Pseudopipra pipra
TGGCGGGCGGGGCTGACCAAAGGGGGGACAGCAGCCCTGTTTCCCGGGACAGAAAGCTTGTGAGGTTTGGCTTTCAGGTGCAGTGTGTGGCACAGCCTGGGCACTCTGTGGGCAGGCAGGGCTTTCTGTGCTGGCACCTTTTCCCTGCGAGGAATCCTCATTTGAATCGGGTTTGGATCGGGTGGCCGGCAGTGGTGGGCGGGGCTGACCAAAGGGGGGGCAGCAACCCTGTTTCCCGGGACAGAAAGCTTGTGAGGTTTGGCTTTCAGGTGCAGTGTGTGGCGCAGCCTGGGGTGTCCGTGGGCAGGCAGGGCTTTCTGTGCTGGCACCTTTTCCCTGCGAGAAATCCTCATTTGGATCGGGTTTGGATCGGGTGGCCGGCAATGGTGGGCGGGGCTGACCAAAGGGGGGACAGCAGCCCTGTTTCCCGGGACAGAAAGCTTGTGAGGTTTGGCTTTCAGGTGCAGTGTGTGGCGCAGCCTGGGGGTGTCCGTGGGCAGGCAGGGCATTCTGTGCTGGCGCCTTTTCCCTGCGAGGAATCCTCATTTGGATCGGGTTTGTGGGGGGCTGCTAAAATGGCGGGGCGGGGCTGACCAAGGCGGGGGACAGCAGCCCTGTTTCCCGGGACAGAAAGCTTGTGAGGTTTGGCTTTCAGGTGCAGTGTGTGGCGCAGCCTGGGGTGTCCGTGGGCAGGCAGGGCATTCTGTGCTGGCACCTTTTCCCTGCGAGGAATCCTCATTTGGATCGGGTTTGGATCGGGTGGCCGGCAATGGCGGGGCGGGGCTGACCAAAGGGTGGACAGCAGCCCTGTTTCCCGGGACAGAAAGCTTGTGAGGTTTGGCTTTCAGGTGCAGTGTGTGGCACAGCCTGGGCACTCTGTGGGCAGGCAGGGCTTTCTGTGCTGGCACCTTTTCCCTGCGAGGAATCCTCATTTGGATCGGGTTTGGATCGGATGGCCGGCAGTGGTGGGCGGGGGTGACCAAAGGGGGGACAGCAGCCCTGGTTCCCGGGACAGAAAGCCTGTGAGGTTTGGCTTTCAGGTGCAGTGTGTGGCACAGCCTGGGCACTGTGTGGGCAGGCAGGGCTTTCTGTGCTGGCACCTTTTCCCTGCGAGGAATTCTCATTTGGATCGGGTTTGGATCGGGTGGCCCACAATGGCGGGGCGGGGGTGACCAAAGGGGGGACAGCAGCCCTGTTTCCCGGGACAGAAAGCTTGTGAGGTTTGGCTTTCAGGTGCAGTGTGTGGCACAGCCTGGGCACTCTTTGGGCAGGTAGGGCTTTCGGTGCTGGCACCTTTTCCCTGCGAGGAATTCTCATTTGGATCGGGTTTGGATCGGGTGGCCGGCAATGGCGGGGCGGGGGTGACCAAAGGGGGGACAGCAGCCCTGTTTCCCGGGACAGAAAGCTTGTGAGGTTTGGCTTTCAGGTGCAGTGTGTGGCGCAGCCTGGGGTGTCCGTGGGCAGGCAGGGCTTTCTGTGCTGGCACCTTTTCCCTGCGAGAAATCCTCATTTGGATCGGGTTTGGATCGGGTGGCCGGCAATGGTGGGCGGGGCTGACCAAAGGGGGGACAGCAGCCCTGTTTCCCGGGACAGAAAGCTTGTGAGGTTTGGCTTTCAGGTGCAGTGTGTGGCACAGCCTGGGGTGTCCGTGGGCAGGCAGGGCTTTCTGTGCTGGCACCTTTTCCCTGCGAGGAATCCTCATTTGAATCGGGTTTGGATCGGGTGGCCGGCAATGGTGGGCGGGGCTGACCAAAGGGGGGACAGCAGCCCTGTTTCCCGGGACAGAAAGCTTGTGAGGTTTGGCTTTCAGGTGCAGTGTGTGGCACAGCCTGGGCACTCTGTGGGCAGGCAGGGCTTTCTGTGCTGGCACCTTTTCCCTGCGAGGAATCCTCATTTGGATCGGGTTTGGATCGGGTGGCCGGCAAAGGCGGGGCGGGGCTGACCAAAGGGGGGACAGCAGCCCTGTTTCCCGGGACAGAAAGCTTGTGAGGTTTGGCTTTCAGGTGCAGTGTGTGGCGCAGCCTGGGGTGTCCGTGGGCAGGCAGGGCTTTCTGTGCTGGCACCTTTTCCCTGCGAGGAATCCTCATTTGAATCGGGTTTTGGGGGGGCTGCTAAAACGGCGGGGCGGGGCTGACCAAAGGGGGGACAGCAGCCCTGTTTCCCGGGACAGAAAGCTTGTGAGGTTTGGCTTTCAGGTGCATTGTGTGGCACAGCCTGGGCACTCTGTGGGCAGGCAGGGCTTTCTGTGCTGGCACCTTTTCCCTGCGAGGAATCCTCATTTGGATCGGGTTTGGATCGGGTGGCCGGCACTGGTGGGCGGGGGTGACCAAAGGGGAGACAGCAGCCCTGTTTCCCGGGACAGAAAGCCTGTGAGGTTTGGCTTTCAGGTGCAGTGTGTGGCACAGCCTGGGCACTGTGTGGGCAGGCAGGGCTTTCTGTGCTGGCACCTTTTCCCTGCGAGGAATTCTCATTTGGATCGGGTTTGGATCGGGTGGCCCACAATGGCGGGGCGGGGGTGACCAAAGGGGGGACAGCAGCCCTGTTTCCCGGGATAGAAAGCTTTTGAGGTTTGGCTTTCAGGTGCAGTGTGTGGCACAGCCTGGGCCCTCTGTGGGCAGGCAGGGCTTTCTGTGCTGGTACCTTTTCCCTGCGAGGAATCCTCATTTGGATCGGGTTTGGATCGGGTGGCCGGCAGTGGTGGGCGGGGCTGACCAAAGGGGGGACAGCAGCCCTGTTTCCCGGGACAGAAAGCTTGTGAGGTTTGGCTTTCAGGTGCAGTGTGTGGCGCAGCCTGGGGTGTCCGTGGGCAGGCAGGGCTTTCTGTGCTGGCACCTTTTCCCTGCGAGGAATCCTCATTTGGATCGGGTTTTGGGGGGGCTGCTAAAATGGCGGGGCGGGGGTGACCAAAGGGGGGACAGCAGCCCTGTTTCCCGGGACAGAAAGCTTGTGAGGTTTGGCTTTCAGGTGCAGTGTGTGGCGCAGCCTGGGGTGTCCTTGGGCAGGCAGGGCATTCTGTGCTGGCACCTTTTCCCTGCGAGGAATCCTCATTTGGATCGGGTTTGGATCGGGTTGCCGGCAATGGCGGGGCGGGGCTGACCAAAGGGTGGACAGCAGCCCTGTTTCCCGGGACAGAAAGCTTGTGAGGTTTGGCTTTCAGGTGCAGTGTGTGGCACAGCCTGGGCACTCTGTGGGCAGGCAGGGCTTTCTGTGCTGGCACCTTTTCCCTGCGAGGAATCCTCATTTGAATCGGGTTTTGGGGGGGCTGCTAAAACGGCGGGGCGGGGCTGACCAAAGGGGGGACAGCAGCCCTGTTTCCCGGGACAGAAAGCTTGTGAGGTTTGGCTTTCAGGTGCAGTGTTTGGCGCAGCCTGGGGTGTCCGTGGGCAGGCAGGGCTTTCTGTGCTGGCACCTTTTCCCTGCGAGGAATCCTCATTTGAATCGGGTTTTGGGGGGGCTGCTAAAATGGCGGGGCGGGGCTGACCAAGGCGGGGGACAGCAGCCCTGTTTCCCGGGACAGAAAGCTTGTGAGGTTTGGCTTTCAGGTGCATTGTGTGGCGCAGCCTGGGGTGTCCGTGGGCAGGCAGGGCTTTCTGTGCTGGCACCTTTTCCCTGCGAGGAATCCTCATTTGAATCGGGTTTTGGGGGGGCTGCTAAAATGGCGGGGCGGGGCTGACCAAAGGGGGGACAGCAGCCCTGTTTCCCGGGACAGAAAGCTTGTGAGGTTTGGCTTTCAGGTGCAGTGTGTGGCACAGCCTGGGCACTCTGTGGGCAGGCAGGGCTTTCTGTGCTGGCACCTTTTCCCTGCGAGGAATCCTCATTTGGATCGGGTTTGGATCGGGTGGCCGGCAGTGGTGGGCGGGGCTGACCAAAGGGGGGACAGCAGCCCTGTTTCCCGGGACAGAAAGCTTGTGAGGTTTGGCTTTCAGGTGCAGTGTGTGGCGCAGCCTGGGGTGTCCGTGGGCAGGCAGGGCTTTCTGTGCTGGCACCTTTTCCCTGCGAGGAATCCTCATTTGAATCGGGTTTTGGGGGGGCTGCTAAAACGGCGGGGCGGGGCTGACCAAAGGGGGGACAGCAGCCCTGTTTCCCGGGACAGAAAGCTTGTGAGGTTTGGCTTTCAGGTGCAGTGTGTGGCACAGCCTGGGCACTCTTTGGGCAGGCAGGGCTTTCGGTGCTGGCACCTTTTCCCTGCGAGGAATTCTCATTTGGATCGGGTTTGGATCGGGTGGCCGGCAATGGCAGGGCGGGGGTGACCAAAGGGGGGACAGCAGCCCTGTTTCCCGGGGCAGAAAGCTTGTGAGGTTTGGCTTTCAGGTGCAGTGTGTGGCGCAGCCTGGGGTGTCCGTGGGCAGGCAGGGCTTTCTGTGCTGGCACATTTTCCCTGCGAGAAATCCTCATTTGGATCGGGTTTGGATCGGGTGGCCGGCAATGGTGGGCGAGGCTGACCAAAGGGGGGACAGCAGCCCTGTTTTCCGGGGCAGAAAGCTTGTGAGGTTTGGCTTTCAGGTGCATTGTGTGGCACAGCCTGGGCACTCTGTGGGCAGGCAGGGCTTTCTGTGCTGGCACCTTTTCCCTGCGAGGAATCCTCATTTGGATCGGGTTTGGATCGGGTGGCCGGCACTGGTGGGCGGGGGTGACCAAAGGGGGGACAGCAGCCCTGTTTCCCGGGACAGAAAGCCTGTGAGGTTTGGCTTTCAGGTGCAGTGTGTGGCACCGCCTGGGCACTGTGTGGGCAGGCAGGGCTTTCTGTGCTGGCACCTTTTCCCTGCGAGGAATTCTCATTTGGATCGGGTTTGGATCGGGTGGCCCACAATGGCGGGGCCGGGGTGACCAAAGGGGGGGCAGCAGCCCTGTTTCCCGGGACAGAAAGCTTGTGAGGTTTGGCTTTCAGGTGCAGTGTGTGGCGCAGCCTGGGGTGTCCGTGGGCAGGCAGGGCTTCCTGTGCTGGCACCTTTTCCCTGCGAGGAATCCTCATTTGGATCGGGTTTTGGGGGGGCTGCTCAGATGGCGGGGCGGGGCTGACCAAAGGGGGGACAGCAGCCCTGTTTCCCGGGACAGAAAGCTTGTGAGGTTTGGCTTTCAGGTGCAGTGTGTGGCACAGCCTGGGCCCTCTGTGGGCAGGCAGGGCTTTCTGTGCTGGCACCTTTTCCCTGCGAGGAATCCTCATTTGGATCGGGTTTGGATCGGGTGGCCGGCAGTGGTGGGCGGGGCTGACCAAAGGGGGGACAGCAGCCCTGTTTCCCGGGACAGAAAGCTTGTGAGGTTTGGCTTTCAGGTGCAGTGTGTGGCGCAGCCTGGGTACACTGTGGGCAGGCAGGGCTTTCTGTGCTGGCACCTTTTCCCTGCGAGGAATCCTCATTTGGATCGGGTTTGGATCGGGTGGCCGGCAATGGCGGGGCGGGGGTGACCAGGGGGGGGGACAGCAGCCCTGTTTCCCGGGACAGAAAGCTTGTGAGGTTTGGCTTTCAGGTGCAGTGTGTGGCGCAACCTGGGCACTCTGTGGGCAGGCAGGGCTTTCTGTGCTGGCACCTTTTCCCTGCGAGGAATCCTCATTTGGATCGGGTTTGGATCGGGTGGCCGGCAGTGGTGGGCGGGGCTGACCAAGCGGGGGGCAGCAGCCCTGTTTCGCGGGACAGAAAGCTTGTGAGGTTTGGCTTTCAGGTGCAGTGTGTGGCGCAGCCTGGGGTGTCCGTGGGCAGGCAGGGCTTTCTGTGCTGGCACCTTTTCCCTGCGAGGAATCCTCATTTGGATCGGGTTTTGGGGGGGCTGCTAAAATGGCGGGGCGGGGGTGACCAAAGGGGGGACAGCAGCCCTGTTTCCCGGGA
This sequence comes from Pseudopipra pipra, assembly GCF_036250125.1. NCBI lineage: Eukaryota > Metazoa > Chordata > Aves > Passeriformes > Pipridae > Pseudopipra > Pseudopipra pipra. The sequence continues at coordinate 5,823 of NW_026990825.1, forward strand.
CAGAAAGCTTGTGAGGTTTGGCTTTCAGGTGCAGTGTGTGGCGCAGCCTGGGCACATTGTGGGCAGGCAGGGCTTCCTGTGCTGGCACCTTTTCCCTGCGAGGAATCCTCATTTGGATCGGGTTTGGATCGGGTGGCCGGCAATGCCGGGGCGGGGGTGACCAAAGGGGGGACAGCAGCCCTGTTTCCCGGGACAGAAAGCTTGTGAGGTTTGGCTTTCAGGTGCAGTGTGTGGCACAGCCTGGGCACTTTGTGGGCAGGCAGGGCTTTCTGTGCTGGCACCTTTTCCCTGCGAGGAATTCTCATTTGGATCGGGTTTGGATCGGGTGGCCCACAATGGCGGGCGGGGCTGACCAAAGGGGGGACAGCAGCCCTGTTTCCCGGGACAGAAAGCTTGTGAGGTTTGGCTTTCAGGTGCAGTGTGTGGCGCAGCCTGGGGTGTCCGTGGGCAGGCAGGGCTTTCTGTGCTGGCACCTTTTCCCTGCGAGAAATCCTCATTTGGATCGGGTTTGGATCGGGTGGCCGGCAATGGTGGGCGGGGCTGACCAAAGGGGGGACAGCAGCCCTGTTTCCCGGGACAGAAAGCTTGTGAGGTTTGGCTTTCAGGTGCAGTGTGTGGCGCAGCCTGGGGTGTCCGTGGGCAGGCAGGGCATTCTGTGCTGGCGCCTTTTCCCTGCGAGGAATCCTCATTTGGATCGGGTTTGGATTGGGTGGTCGGCAATGCCGGGGCGGGGCTGACCAAGGGGGGGGACAGCAGCCCTGTTTCCCGGGACAGAAAGCTTGTGAGGTTTGGCTTTCAGGTGCAGTGTGTGGCGCAGCCTGGGCACTCTGTGGGCAGGCAGGGCTTTCTATGCTGGCACATTTTCCCTGCGAGGAATCCTCATTTGGATCGGGTTTGGATCGGGTGGCCGGCAGTGGTGGGCGGGGCTGACCAAAGGGGGGACAGCAGCCCTGTTTCCCGGGACAGAAAGCTTGTGAGGTTTGGCTTTCAGGTGCAGTGTGTGGCGCAGCCTGGGGTGTCCGTGGGCAGGCAGGGCTTTCTGTGCTGGCACGTTTTCCCTGCGAGGAATCCTCATTTGGATCGGGTTTTGGGGGGGCTGCTAAAATGGCGGGGCGGGGCTGACCAAGGCGGGGGACAGCAGCCCTGTTTCCCGGGACAGAAAGCTTGTGAGGTTTGGCTTTCAGGTGCAGTGTGTGGCGCAGCCTGGGGTGTCCGTGGGCAGGCAGGGCATTCTGTGCTGGCACCTTTTCCCTGCGAGGAATCCTCATTTGGATCGGGTTTGGATCGGGTGGCCGGCAATGGCGGGGCGGGGCTGACCAAAGGGTGGACAGCAGCCCTGTTTCCCGGGACAGAAAGCTTGTGAGGTTTGGCTTTCAGGTGCAGTGTGTGGCACAGCCTGGGCACTCTGTGGGCAGGCAGGGCTTTCGGTGCTGGCACCTTTTCCCTGCGAGGAATCCTCATTTGGATCGGGTTTTGGGGGGGTTGCTCAAATGGCGGGGCGGGGCTGACCAAAGGGGGGACAGCAGCCCTGTTTCCCGGGACAGAAAGCTTGTGAGGTTTGGCTTTCAGGTGCAGTGTGTGGCGCAGCCTGGGGTGTCCGTGGGCAGGCAGGGCTTCCTGTGCTGGCACCTTTTCCCTGCGAGGAATCCTCATTTGAATCGGGTTTTGGGGGGGCTGCTAAAACGGCGGGGCGGGGCTGACCAAAGGGGGGACAGCAGCCCTGTTTCCCGGGACAGAAAGCTTGTGAGGTTTGGCTTTCAGGTGCAGTGTGTGGCGCAGCCTGGGCACTCTGTTGGCAGCCAGGGCTTTCTGTGCTGGCACCTTTTCCCTGCGAGGAATCCTCATTTGGATCGGGTTTGGATCGGGTGGCCGGCAATGGCGGGGCGGGGCTGACCAAGGCGGGGGACAGCAGCCCTGTTTCCCGGGACAGAAAGCTTGTGAGGTTTGGCTTTCAGGTGCAGTGTGTGGCGCAGCCTGGGGTGTCCGTGGGCAGGCAGGGCTTTCTGTGCTGGCACCTTTTCCCTGCGAGGAATCCTCATTTGAATCGGGTTTTGGGGGGGCTGCTAAAATGGCGGGGCGGGGCTGACCAAAGGGGGGACAGCAGCCCTGTTTCCCGGGACAGAAAGCTTGTGAGGTTTGGCTTTCAGGTGCAGTGTGTGGCACAGCCTGGGCACTCTGTGGGCAGGCAGGGCTTTCTGTGCTGGCACCTTTTCCCTGCGAGGAATCCTCATTTGGATCGGGTTTGGATCGGGTGGCCGGCAGTGGTGGGCGGGGCTGACCAAAGGGGGGACAGCAGCCCTGTTTCCCGGGACAGAAAGCTTGTGAGGTTTGGCTTTCAGGTGCAGTGTGTGGCGCAGCCTGGGGTGTCCGTGGGCAGGCAGGGCTTCCTGTGCTGGCACCTTTTCCCTGCGAGGAATCCTCATTTGGATCGGGTTTTGGGGGGGCTGCTCAGATGGCGGGGCGGGGCTGACCAAAGGGGGGACAGCAGCCCTGTTTCCCGGGACAGAAAGCTTGTGAGGTTTGGCTTTCAGGTGCAGTGTGTGGCACAGCCTGGGCCCTCTGTGGGCAGGCAGGGCTTTCTGTGCTGGCACCTTTTCCCTGCGAGGAATCCTCATTTGGATCGGGTTTGGATCGGGTGGCCGGCAGTGGTGGGCGGGGCTGACCAAAGGGGGGACAGCAGCCCTGTTTCCCGGGACAGAAAGCTTGTGAGGTTTGGCTTTCAGGTGCAGTGTGTGGCGCAGCCTGGGTACACTGTGGGCAGGCAGGGCTTTCTGTGCTGGCACCTTTTCCCTGCGAGGAATCCTCATTTGGATCGGGTTTGGATCGGGTGGCCGGCAATGGCGGGGCGGGGGTGACCAGGGGGGGGGACAGCAGCCCTGTTTCCCGGGACAGAAAGCTTGTGAGGTTTGGCTTTCAGGTGCAGTGTGTGGCGCAACCTGGGCACTCTGTGGGCAGGCAGGGCTTTCTGTGCTGGCACCTTTTCCCTGCGAGGAATCCTCATTTGGATCGGGTTTGGATCGGGTGGCCGGCAGTGGTGGGCGGGGCTGACCAAGCGGGGGGCAGCAGCCCTGTTTCCCGGGACAGAAAGCTTGTGAGGTTTGGCTTTCAGGTGCAGTGTGTGGCGCAGCCTGGGGTGTCCGTGGGCAGGCAGGGCTTTCTGTGCTGGCACCTTTTCCCTGCGAGGAATCCTCATTTGGATCGGGTTTTGGGGGGGCTGCTAAAATGGCGGGGCGGGGGTGACCAAAGGGGGGACAGCAGCCCTGTTTCCCGGGACAGAAAGCTTGTGAGGTTTGGCTTTCAGGTGCAGTGTGTGGCGCAGCCTGGGCACATTGTGGGCAGGCAGGGCTTCCTGTGCTGGCACCTTTTCCCTGCGAGGAATCCTCATTTGGATCGGGTTTGGATCGGGTGGCCGGCAATGCCGGGGCGGGGGTGACCAAAGGGGGGACAGCAGCCCTGTTTCCCGGGACAGAAAGCTTGTGAGGTTTGGCTTTCAGGTGCAGTGTGTGGCACAGCCTGGGCACTTTGTGGGCAGGCAGGGCTTTCTGTGCTGGCACCTTTTCCCTGCGAGGAATTCTCATTTGGATCGGGTTTGGATCGGGTGGCCCACAATGGCGGGCGGGGCTGACCAAAGGGGGGACAGCAGCCCTGTTTCCCGGGACAGAAAGCTTGTGAGGTTTGGCTTTCAGGTGCAGTGTGTGGCACAGCCTGGGCACTCTGTGGGCAGGCAGGGCTTTCTGTGCTGGCACCTTTTCCCTGCGAGGAATCCTCATTTGGATCGGGTTTGGATCGGGTGGCCGGCAATGGTGGGCGGGGCTGACCAAAGGGGGGACAGCAGCCCTGTTTCCCGGGACAGAAAGCTTGTGAGGTTTGGCTTTCAGGTGCAGTGTGTGGCGCAGCCTGGGGTGTCCGTGGGCAGGCAGGGCATTCTGTGCTGGCGCCTTTTCCCTGCGAGGAATCCTCATTTGGATCGGGTTTTGGGGGGGCTGCTAAAATGGCGGGGCGGGGCTGACCAAAGGGTGGACAGCAGCCCTGTTTCCCGGGACAGAAAGCTTGTGAGGTTTGGCTTTCAGGTGCAGTGTGTGGCGCAGCCTGGGCACTCTGTGGGCAGGCAGGGCTTTCTGTGCTGGCGCCTTTTCCCTGCGAGGAATCCTCATTTGGATCGGGTTTGGATTGGGTGGTCGGCAATGCCGGGGCGGGGCTGACCAAGGGGGGGGACAGCAGCCCTGTTTCCCGGGACAGAAAGCTTGTGAGGTTTGGCTTTCAGGTGCAGTGTGTGGCGCAGCCTGGGCACTCTGTGGGCAGGCAGGGCTTTCTATGCTGGCACATTTTCCCTGCGAGGAATCCTCATTTGGATCGGGTTTGGATCGGGTGGCCGGCAGTGGTGGGCGGGGCTGACCAAAGGGGGGACAGCAGCCCTGTTTCCCGGGACAGAAAGCTTGTGAGGTTTGGCTTTCAGGTGCAGTGTGTGGCGCAACCTGGGCACTCTGTGGGCAGGCAGGGCTTTCTGTGCTGGCACCTTTTCCCTGCGAGGAATCCTCATTTGGATCGGGTTTTGGGGGGGCTGCTAAAATGGCGGGGCGGGGCTGACCAAGGCGGGGGACAGCAGCCCTGTTTCCCGGGACAGAAAGCTTGTGAGGTTTGGCTTTCAGGTGCAGTGTGTGGCGCAGCCTGGGGTGTCCGTGGGCAGGCAGGGCATTCTGTGCTGGCACCTTTTCCCTGCGAGGAATCCTCATTTGGATCGGGTTTGGATCGGGTGGCCGGCAATGGCGGGGCGGGGCTGACCAAAGGGTGGACAGCAGCCCTGTTTCCCGGGACAGAAAGCTTGTGAGGTTTGGCTTTCAGGTGCAGTGTGTGGCGCAGCCTGGGTACACTGTGGGCAGGCAGGGCTTTCTGTGCTGGCACCTTTTCCCTGCGAGGAATCCTCATTTGGATCGGGTTTGGATCGGGTGGCCGGCAATGGCGGGGCGGGGGTGACCAGGGGGGGGGACAGCAGCCCTGTTTCCCGGGACAGAAAGCTTGTGAGGTTTGGCTTTCAGGTGCAGTGTGTGGCGCAACCTGGGCACTCTGTGGGCAGGCAGGGCTTTCTGTGCTGGCACCTTTTCCCTGCGAGGAATCCTCATTTGGATCGGGTTTGGATCGGGTGGCCGGCAGTGGTGGGCGGGGCTGACCAAGGTGGGGGACAGCAGCCCTGTTTCGCGGGACAGAAAGCTTGTGAGGTTTGGCTTTCAGGTGCAGTGTGTGGCGCAGCCTGGGGTGTCCGTGGGCAGGCAGGGCTTTCTGTGCTGGCACCTTTTCCCTGCGAGGAATCCTCATTTGGATCGGGTTTTGGGGGGGCTGCTAAAATGGCGGGGCGGGGGTGACCAAAGGGGGGACAGCAGCCCTGTTTCCCGGGACAGAAAGCTTGTGAGGTTTGGCTTTCAGGTGCAGTGTGTGGCGCAGCCTGGGCACATTGTGGGCAGGCAGGGCTTCCTGTGCTGGCACCTTTTCCCTGCGAGGAATCCTCATTTGGATCGGGTTTGGATCGGGTGGCCGGCAATGCCGGGGCGGGGGTGACCAAAGGGGGGACAGCAGCCCTGTTTCCCGGGACAGAAAGCTTGTGAGGTTTGGCTTTCAGGTGCAGTGTGTGGCACAGCCTGGGCACTTTGTGGGCAGGCAGGGCTTTCTGTGCTGGCACCTTTTCCCTGCGAGGAATTCTCATTTGGATCGGGTTTGGATCGGGTGGCCCACAATGGCGGGCGGGGCTGACCAAAGGGGGGACAGCAGCCCTGTTTCCCGGGACAGAAAGCTTGTGAGGTTTGGCTTTCAGGTGCAGTGTGTGGCGCAGCCTGGGGTGTCCGTGGGCAGGCAGGGCTTTCTGTGCTGGCACCTTTTCCCTGCGAGAAATCCTCATTTGGATCGGGTTTGGATCGGGTGGCCGGCAATGGTGGGCGGGGCTGACCAAAGGGGGGACAGCAGCCCTGTTTCCCGGGACAGAAAGCTTGTGAGGTTTGGCTTTCAGGTGCAGTGTGTGGCGCAGCCTGGGGTGTCCGTGGGCAGGCAGGGCATTCTGTGCTGGCGCCTTTTCCCTGCGAGGAATCCTCATTTGGATCGGGTTTGGATTGGGTGGTCGGCAATGCCGGGGCGGGGCTGACCAAGGGGGGGGACAGCAGCCCTGTTTCCCGGGACAGAAAGCTTGTGAGGTTTGGCTTTCAGGTGCAGTGTGTGGCGCAGCCTGGGCACTCTGTGGGCAGGCAGGGCTTTCTATGCTGGCACATTTTCCCTGCGAGGAATCCTCATTTGGATCGGGTTTGGATCGGGTGGCCGGCAGTGGTGGGCGGGGCTGACCAAAGGGGGGACAGCAGCCCTGTTTCCCGGGACAGAAAGCTTGTGAGGTTTGGCTTTCAGGTGCAGTGTGTGGCGCAGCCTGGGGTGTCCGTGGGCAGGCAGGGCTTTCTGTGCTGGCACGTTTTCCCTGCGAGGAATCCTCATTTGGATCGGGTTTTGGGGGGGCTGCTAAAATGGCGGGGCGGGGCTGACCAAGGCGGGGGACAGCAGCCCTGTTTCCCGGGACAGAAAGCTTGTGAGGTTTGGCTTTCAGGTGCAGTGTGTGGCGCAGCCTGGGGTGTCCGTGGGCAGGCAGGGCATTCTGTGCTGGCACCTTTTCCCTGCGAGGAATCCTCATTTGGATCGGGTTTGGATCGGGTGGCCGGCAATGGCGGGGCGGGGCTGACCAAAGGGTGGACAGCAGCCCTGTTTCCCGGGACAGAAAGCTTGTGAGGTTTGGCTTTCAGGTGCAGTGTGTGGCACAGCCTGGGCACTCTGTGGGCAGGCAGGGCTTTCGGTGCTGGCACCTTTTCCCTGCGAGGAATCCTCATTTGGATCGGGTTTTGGGGGGGTTGCTCAAATGGCGGGGCGGGGCTGACCAAAGGGGGGACAGCAGCCCTGTTTCCCGGGACAGAAAGCTTGTGAGGTTTGGCTTTCAGGTGCAGTGTGTGGCGCAGCCTGGGGTGTCCGTGGGCAGGCAGGGCTTCCTGTGCTGGCACCTTTTCCCTGCGAGGAATCCTCATTTGAATCGGGTTTTGGGGGGGCTGCTAAAACGGCGGGGCGGGGCTGACCAAAGGGGGGACAGCAGCCCTGTTTCCCGGGACAGAAAGCTTGTGAGGTTTGGCTTTCAGGTGCAGTGTGTGGCGCAGCCTGGGCACTCTGTTGGCAGCCAGGGCTTTCTGTGCTGGCACCTTTTCCCTGCGAGGAATCCTCATTTGGATCGGGTTTGGATCGGGTGGCCGGCAATGGCGGGGCGGGGCTGACCAAGGCGGGGGACAGCAGCCCTGTTTCCCGGGACAGAAAGCTTGTGAGGTTTGGCTTTCAGGTGCAGTGTGTGGCGCAGCCTGGGGTGTCCGTGGGCAGGCAGGGCTTTCTGTGCTGGCACCTTTTCCCTGCGAGGAATCCTCATTTGAATCGGGTTTTGGGGGGGCTGCTCAGATGGCGGGGCGGGGCTGACCAAAGGGGGGACAGCAGCCCTGTTTCCCGGGACAGAAAGCTTGTGAGGTTTGGCTTTCAGGTGCAGTGTGTGGCACAGCCTGGGCCCTCTGTGGGCAGGCAGGGCTTTCTGTGCTGGCACCTTTTCCCTGCGAGGAATCCTCATTTGGATCGGGTTTGGATCGGGTGGCCGGCAGTGGTGGGCGGGGCTGACCAAAGGGGGGACAGCAGCCCTGTTTCCCGGGACAGAAAGCTTGTGAGGTTTGGCTTTCAGGTGCAGTGTGTGGCGCAGCCTGGGTACACTGTGGGCAGGCAGGGCTTTCTGTGCTGGCACCTTTTCCCTGCGAGGAATCCTCATTTGGATCGGGTTTTGGGGGGGCTGCTAAAATGGCGGGGCGGGGGTGACCAAAGGGGGGACAGCAGCCCTGTTTCCCGGGACAGAAAGCTTGTGAGGTTTGGCTTTCAGGTGCAGTGTGTGGCGCAGCCTGGGCACATTGTGGGCAGGCAGGGCTTCCTGTGCTGGCACCTTTTCCCTGCGAGGAATCCTCATTTGGATCGGGTTTGGATCGGGTGGCCGGCAATGCCGGGGCGGGGCTGACCAAAGGGTGGACAGCAGCCCTGTTTCCCGGGACAGAAAGCTTGTGAGGTTTGGCTTTCAGGTGCAGTGTGTGGCGCAGCCTGGGGTGTCCGTGGGCAGGCAGGGCATTCTGTGCTGGCACCTTTTCCCTGCGAGGAATCCTCATTTGGATCGGGTTTGGATCGGGTGGCCGGCAATGGCGGGGCGGGGCTGACCAAAGGGTGGACAGCAGCCCTGTTTCCCGGGACAGAAAGCTTGTGAGGTTTGGCTTTCAGGTGCAGTGTGTGGCACAGCCTGGGCACTCTGTGGGCAGGCAGGGCTTTCGGTGCTGGCACCTTTTCCCTGCGAGGAATCCTCATTTGGATCGGGTTTTGGGGGGGTTGCTCAAATGGCGGGGCGGGGCTGACCAAAGGGTGGACAGCAGCCCTGTTTCCCGGGACAGAAAGCTTGTGAGGTTTGGCTTTCAGGTGCAGTGTGTGGCGCAGCCTGGGGTGTCCGTGGGCAGGCAGGGCTTCCTGTGCTGGCACCTTTTCCCTGCGAGGAATCCTCATTTGAATCGGGTTTTGGGGGGGCTGCTAAAACGGCGGGGCGGGGCTGACCAAAGGGGGGACAGCAGCCCTGTTTCCCGGGACAGAAAGCTTGTGAGGTTTGGCTTTCAGGTGCAGTGTGTGGCGCAGCCTGGGCACTCTGTTGGCAGCCAGGGCTTTCTGTGCTGGCACCTTTTCCCTGCGAGGAATCCTCATTTGGATCGGGTTTGGATCGGGTGGCCGGCAATGGCGGGGCGGGGCTGACCAAGGCGGGGGACAGCAGCCCTGTTTCCCGGGACAGAAAGCTTGTGAGGTTTGGCTTTCAGGTGCAGTGTGTGGCGCAGCCTGGGGTGTCCGTGGGCAGGCAGGGCTTTCTGTGCTGGCACCTTTTCCCTGCGAGGAATCCTCATTTGAATCGGGTTTTGGGGGGGCTGCTAAAATGGCGGGGCGGGGCTGACCAAAGGGGGGACAGCAGCCCTGTTTCCCGGGACAGAAAGCTTGTGAGGTTTGGCTTTCAGGTGCAGTGTGTGGCACAGCCTGGGCACTCTGTGGGCAGGCAGGGCTTTCTGTGCTGGCACCTTTTCCCTGCGAGGAATCCTCATTTGGATCGGGTTTGGATCGGGTGGCCGGCAGTGGTGGGCGGGGCTGACCAAAGGGGGGACAGCAGCCCTGTTTCCCGGGACAGAAAGCCTGTGAGGTTTGGCTTTCAGGTGCAGTGTGTGGCACAGCCTGGGCACTGTGTGGGCAGGCAGGGCTTTCTGTGCTGGCACCTTTTCCCTGCGAGGAATTCTCATTTGGATCGGGTTTGGATCGGGTGGCCCACAATGGCGGGGCCGGGGTGACCAAAGGGGGGGCAGCAGCCCTGTTTCCCGGGACAGAAAGCTTGTGAGGTTTGGCTTTCAGGTGCAGTGTGTGGCGCAGCCTGGGGTGTCCGTGGGCAGGCAGGGCTTCCTGTGCTGGCACCTTTTCCCTGCGAGGAATCCTCATTTGGATCGGGTTTTGGGGGGGCTGCTCAGATGGCGGGGCGGGGCTGACCAAAGGGGGGACAGCAGCCCTGTTTCCCGGGACAGAAAGCTTGTGAGGTTTGGCTTTCAGGTGCAGTGTGTGGCACAGCCTGGGCCCTCTGTGGGCAGGCAGGGCTTTCTGTGCTGGCACCTTTTCCCTGCGAGGAATCCTCATTTGGATCGGGTTTGGATCGGGTGGCCGGCAGTGGTGGGCGGGGCTGACCAAAGGGGGGACAGCAGCCCTGTTTCCCGGGACAGAAAGCTTGTGAGGTTTGGCTTTCAGGTGCAGTGTGTGGCGCAGCCTGGGTACACTGTGGGCAGGCAGGGCTTTCTGTGCTGGCACCTTTTCCCTGCGAGGAATCCTCATTTGGATCGGGTTTGGATCGGGTGGCCGGCAATGGCGGGGCGGGGGTGACCAGGGGGGGGGACAGCAGCCCTGTTTCCCGGGACAGAAAGCTTGTGAGGTTTGGCTTTCAGGTGCAGTGTGTGGCGCAACCTGGGCACTCTGTGGGCAGGCAGGGCTTTCTGTGCTGGCACCTTTTCCCTGCGAGGAATCCTCATTTGGATCGGGTTTGGATCGGGTGGCCGGCAGTGGTGGGCGGGGCTGACCAAGCGGGGGGCAGCAGCCCTGTTTCCCGGGACAGAAAGCTTGTGAGGTTTGGCTTTCAGGTGCAGTGTGTGGCGCAGCCTGGGGTGTCCGTGGGCAGGCAGGGCTTTCTGTGCTGGCACCTTTTCCCTGCGAGGAATCCTCATTTGGATCGGGTTTTGGGGGGGCTGCTAAAATGGCGGGGCGGGGGTGACCAAAGGGGGGACAGCAGCCCTGTTTCCCGGGACAGAAAGCTTGTGAGGTTTGGCTTTCAGGTGCAGTGTGTGGCGCAGCCTGGGCACATTGTGGGCAGGCAGGGCTTCCTGTGCTGGCACCTTTTCCCTGCGAGGAATCCTCATTTGGATCGGGTTTGGATCGGGTGGCCGGCAATGCCGGGGCGGGGGTGACCAAAGGGGGGACAGCAGCCCTGTTTCCCGGGACAGAAAGCTTGTGAGGTTTGGCTTTCAGGTGCAGTGTGTGGCACAGCCTGGGCACTTTGTGGGCAGGCAGGGCTTTCTGTGCTGGCACCTTTTCCCTGCGAGGAATTCTCATTTGGATCGGGTTTGGATCGGGTGGCCCACAATGGCGGGCGGGGCTGACCAAAGGGGGGACAGCAGCCCTGTTTCCCGGGACAGAAAGCTTGTGAGGTTTGGCTTTCAGGTGCAGTGTGTGGCACAGCCTGGGCACTCTGTGGGCAGGCAGGGCTTTCTGTGCTGGCACCTTTTCCCTGCGAGGAATCCTCATTTGAATCGGGTTTGGATCGGGTGGCCGGCAGTGGTGGGCGGGGCTGACCAAAGGGGGGGCAGCAACCCTGTTTCCCGGGACAGAAAGCTTGTGAGGTTTGGCTTTCAGGTGCAGTGTGTGGCGCAGCCTGGGGTGTCCGTGGGCAGGCAGGGCTTTCTGTGCTGGCACCTTTTCCCTGCGAGAAATCCTCATTTGGATCGGGTTTGGATCGGGTGGCCGGCAATGGTGGGCGGGGCTGACCAAAGGGGGGACAGCAGCCCTGTTTCCCGGGACAGAAAGCTTGTGAGGTTTGGCTTTCAGGTGCAGTGTGTGGCGCAGCCTGGGGTGTCCGTGGGCAGGCAGGGCATTCTGTGCTGGCGCCTTTTCCCTGCGAGGAATCCTCATTTGGATCGGGTTTTGGGGGGGCTGCTAAAATGGCGGGGCGGGGCTGACCAAAGGGTGGACAGCAGCCCTGTTTCCCGGGACAGAAAGCTTGTGAGGTTTGGCTTTCAGGTGCAGTGTGTGGCGCAGCCTGGGCACTCTGTGGGCAGGCAGGGCTTTCTGTGCTGGCGCCTTTTCCCTGCGAGGAATCCTCATTTGGATCGGGTTTGGATTGGGTGGTCGGCAATGGCGGGGCGGGGCTGACCAAGGGGGGGGACAGCAGCCCTGTTTCCCGGGACAGAAAGCTTGTGAGGTTTGGCTTTCAGGTGCAGTGTGTGGCGCAGCCTGGGCACTCTGTGGGCAGGCAGGGCTTTCTATGCTGGCACATTTTCCCTGCGAGGAATCCTCATTTGGATCGGGTTTGGATCGGGTGGCCGGCAGTGGTGGGCGGGGCTGACCAAAGGGGGGACAGCAGCCCTGTTTCCCGGGACAGAAAGCTTGTGAGGTTTGGCTTTCAGGTGCAGTGTGTGGCGCAGCCTGGGGTGTCCGTGGGCAGGCAGGGCTTTCTGTGCTGGCACGTTTTCCCTGCGAGGAATCCTCATTTGGATCGGGTTTTGGGGGGGCTGCTAAAATGGCGGGGCGGGGCTGACCAAGGCGGGGGACAGCAGCCCTGTTTCCCGGGACAGAAAGCTTGTGAGGTTTGGCTTTCAGGTGCAGTGTGTGGCGCAGCCTGGGGTGTCCGTGGGCAGGCAGGGCATTCTGTGCTGGCACCTTTTCCCTGCGAGGAATCCTCATTTGGATCGGGTTTGGATCGGGTGGCCGGCAATGGCGGGGCGGGGCTGACCAAAGGGTGGACAGCAGCCCTGTTTCCCGGGACAGAAAGCTTGTGAGGTTTGGCTTTCAGGTGCAGTGTGTGGCACAGCCTGGGCACTCTGTGGGCAGGCAGGGCTTTCGGTGCTGGCACCTTTTCCCTGCGAGGAATCCTCATTTGGATCGGGTTTTGGGGGGGTTGCTCAAATGGCGGGGCGGGGGTGACCAAAGGGGGGACAGCAGCCCTGTTTCCCGGGACAGAAAGCTTGTGAGGTTTGGCTTTCAGGTGCAGTGTGTGGCGCAGCCTGGGGTGTCCGTGGGCAGGCAGGGCTTCCTGTGCTGGCACCTTTTCCCTGCGAGGAATCCTCATTTGAATCGGGTTTTGGGGGGGCTGCTAAAACGGCGGGGCGGGGCTGACCAAAGGGGGGACAGCAGCCCTGTTTCCCGGGACAGAAAGCTTGTGAGGTTTGGCTTTCAGGTGCAGTGTGTGGCGCAGCCTGGGCACTCTGTTGGCAGCCAGGGCTTTCTGTGCTGGCACCTTTTCCCTGCGAGGAATCCTCATTTGGATCGGGTTTGGATCGGGTGGCCGGCAATGGCGGGGCGGGGCTGACCAAGGCGGGGGACAGCAGCCCTGTTTCCCGGGACAGAAAGCTTGTGAGGTTTGGCTTTCAGGTGCAGTGTGTGGCGCAGCCTGGGGTGTCCGTGGGCAGGCAGGGCTTTCTGTGCTGGCACCTTTTCCCTGCGAGGAATCCTCATTTGAATCGGGTTTTGGGGGGGCTGCTAAAATGGCGGGGCGGGGCTGACCAAAGGGGGGACAGCAGCCCTGTTTCCCGGGACAGAAAGCTTGTGAGGTTTGGCTTTCAGGTGCAGTGTGTGGCACAGCCTGGGCACTCTGTGGGCAGGCAGGGCTTTCTGTGCTGGCACCTTTTCCCTGCGAGGAATCCTCATTTGGATCGGGTTTGGATCGGGTGGCCGGCAGTGGTGGGCGGGGCTGACCAAAGGGGGGACAGCAGCCCTGTTTCCCGGGACAGAAAGCTTGTGAGGTTTGGCTTTCAGGTGCAGTGTGTGGCGCAGCCTGGGGTGTCCGTGGGCAGGCAGGGCTTTCTGTGCTGGCACCTTTTCCCTGCGAGGAATCCTCATTTAAATCGGGTTTTGGGGGGGCTGCTAAAACGGCGGGGCGGGGCTGACCAAAGGGGGGACAGCAGCCCTGTTTCCCGGGACAGAAAGCTTGTGAGGTTTGGCTTTCAGGTGCAGTGTGTGGCACAGCCTGGGCACTCTTTGGGCAGGCAGGGCTTTCGGTGCTGGCACCTTTTCCCTGCGAGGAATCCTCATTTGGATCGGGTTTGGATCGGGTGGCCGGCAATGGCAGGGCGGGGGTGACCAAAGGGGGGACAGCAGCCCTGTTTCCCGGGACAGAAAGCTTGTGAGGTTTGGCTTTCAGGTGCAGTGTGTGGCGCAGCCTGGGGTGTCCGTGGGCAGGCAGGGCTTTCTGTGCTGGCACCTTTTCCCTGCGAGGAATCCTCATTTGGATCGGGTTTGGATCGGGTGGCCGGCAATGGTGGGCGGGGCTGACCAAAGGGGGGACAGCAGCCCTGTTTCCCGGGACAGAAAGCTTGTGAGGTTTGGCTTTCAGGTGCAGTGTGTGGCGCAGCCTGGGGTGTCCGTGGGCAGGCAGGGCTTTCTGTGCTGGCACCTTTTCCCTGCGAGAAATCCTCATTTGGATCGGGTTTGGATCGGGTGGCCGGCAATGGTGGGCGGGGCTGACCAAAGGGGGGACAGCAGCCCTGTTTCCCGGGACAGAAAGCTTGTGAGGTTTGGCTTTCAGGTGCATTGTGTGGCACAGCCTGGGCACTCTGTGGGCAGGCAGGGCTTTCTGTGCTGGCACCTTTTCCCTGCGAGGAATCCTCATTTGGATCGGGTTTGGATCGGATGGCCGGCAGTGGTGGGCGGGGGTGACCAAAGGGGGGACAGCAGCCCTGGTTCCCGGGACAGAAAGCCTGTGAGGTTTGGCTTTCAGGTGCAGTGTGTGGCACAGCCTGGGCACTGTGTGGGCAGGCAGGGCTTTCTGTGCTGGCACCTTTTCCCTGCGAGGAATTCTCATTTGGATCGGGTTTGGATCGGGTGGCCCACAATGGCGGGGCGGGGGTGACCAAAGGGGGGACAGCAGCCCTGTTTCCCGGGACAGAAAGCTTGTGAGGTTTGGCTTTCAGGTGCAGTGTGTGGCACAGCCTGGGCACTCTGTGGGCAGGCAGGGCTTTCTGTGCTGGCACCTTTTCCCTGCGAGGAATCCTCATTTGGATCGGGTTTGGATCGGGTGGCCGGCAGTGGTGGGCGGGGGTGACCAAAGGGGGGACAGCAGCCCTGTTTCCCGGGACAGAAAGCCTGTGAGGTTTGGCTTTCAGGTGCAGTGTGTGGCACAGCCTGGGCACTGTGTGGGCAGGCAGGGCTTTCTGTGCTGGCACCTTTTCCCTGCGAGGAATTCTCATTTGGATCGGGTTTGGATCGGGTGGCCCACAATGGCGGGGCGGGGGTGACCAAAGGGGGGACAGCAGCCCTGTTTCCCGGGACAGAAAGCTTGTGAGGTTTGGCTTTCAGGTGCAGTGTGTGGCGCAGCCTGGGGTGTCCGTGGGCAGGCAGGGCTTTCTGTGCTGGCACCTTTTCCCTGCGAGAAATCCTCATTTGGATCGGGTTTGGATCGGGTGGCCGGCAATGGTGGGCGGGGCTGACCAAAGGGGGGACAGCAGCCCTGTTTCCCGGGACAGAAAGCTTGTGAGGTTTGGCTTTCAGGTGCAGTGTGTGGCACAGCCTGGTCACTCTGTGGGCAGGCAGGGCTTTCTGTGCTGGCACCTTTTCCCTGCGAGGAATCCTCATTTGAATCGGGTTTTGGGGGGGCTGCTAAAACGGCGGGGCGGGGCTGACCAAAGGGGGGACAGCAGCCCTGTTTCCCGGGACAGAAAGCTTGTGAGGTTTGGCTTTCAGGTGCATTGTGTGGCACAGCCTGGGCACTCTGTGGGCAGGCAGGGCTTTCTGTGCTGGCACCTTTTCCCTGCGAGGAATTCTCATTTGGATCGGGTTTGGATCGGGTGGCCCACAATGGCGGGGCGGGGGTGACCAAAGGGGGGACAGCAGCCCTGTTTCCCGGGACAGAAAGCTTGTGAGGTTTGGCTTTCAGGTGCAGTGTGTGGCGCAGCCTGGGGTGTCCGTGGGCAGGCAGGGCTTTCTGTGCTGGCACCTTTTCCCTGCGAGGAATCCTCATTTGGATCGGGTTTTGGGGGGGCTGCTCAGATGGCGGGGCGGGGCTGACCAAAGGGGGGACAGCAGCCCTGTTTCCCGGGACAGAAAGCTTGTGAGGTTTGGCTTTCAGGTGCAGTGTGTGGCACAGCCTGGGCCCTCTGTGGGCAGGCAGGGCTTTCTGTGCTGGCACCTTTTCCCTGCGAGGAATCCTCATTTGGATCGGGTTTGGATCGGGTGGCCGGCAGTGGTGGGCGGGGCTGACCAAAGGGGGGACAGCAGCCCTGTTTCCCGGGACAGAAAGCTTGTGAGGTTTGGCTTTCAGGTGCAGTGTGTGGCGCAGCCTGGGGTGTCCGTGGGCAGGCAGGGCTTTCTGTGCTGGCACCTTTTCCCTGCGAGGAATCCTCATTTGGATCGGGTTTTGGGGGGGCTGCTAAAATGGCGGGGCGGGGGTGACCAAAGGGGGGACAGCAGCCCTGTTTCCCGGGACAGAAAGCTTGTGAGGTTTGGCTTTCAGGTGCAGTGTGTGGCGCAGCCTGGGTACACTGTGGGCAGGCAGGGCTTTCTGTGCTGGCACCTTTTCCCTGCGAGGAATCCTCATTTGAATCGGGTTTTGGGGGGGCTGCTAAAACGGCGGGGCGGGGCTGACCAAAGGGGGGACAGCAGCCCTGTTTCCCGGGACAGAAAGCTTGTGAGGTTTGGCTTTCAGGTGCATTGTGTGGCACAGCCTGGGCACTCTGTGGGCAGGCAGGGCTTTCTGTGCTGGCACCTTTTCCCTGCGAGGAATTCTCATTTGGATCGGGTTTGGATCGGGTGGCCCACAATGGCGGGGCGGGGGTGACCAAAGGGGGGACAGCAGCCCTGTTTCCCGGGACAGAAAGCTTGTGAGGTTTGGCTTTCAGGTGCAGTGTGTGGCGCAGCCTGGGGTGTCCGTGGGCAGGCAGGGCTTTCTGTGCTGGCACCTTTTCCCTGCGAGGAATCCTCATTTGGATCGGGTTTTGGGGGGGCTGCTCAGATGGCGGGGCGGGGCTGACCAAAGGGGGGACAGCAGCCCTGTTTCCCGGGACAGAAAGCTTGTGAGGTTTGGCTTTCAGGTGCAGTGTGTGGCACAGCCTGGGCCCTCTGTGGGCAGGCAGGGCTTTCTGTGCTGGCACCTTTTCCCTGCGAGGAATCCTCATTTGGATCGGGTTTGGATCGGGTGGCCGGCAGTGGTGGGCGGGGCTGACCAAAGGGGGGACAGCAGCCCTGTTTCCCGGGACAGAAAGCTTGTGAGGTTTGGCTTTCAGGTGCAGTGTGTGGCGCAGCCTGGGGTGTCCGTGGGCAGGCAGGGCTTTCTGTGCTGGCACCTTTTCCCTGCGAGGAATCCTCATTTGGATCGGGTTTTGGGGGGGCTGCTAAAATGGCGGGGCGGGGGTGACCAAAGGGGGGACAGCAGCCCTGTTTCCCGGGACAGAAAGCTTGTGAGGTTTGGCTTTCAGGTGCAGTGTGTGGCGCAGCCTGGGGTGTCCTTGGGCAGGCAGGGCATTCTGTGCTGGCACCTTTTCCCTGCGAGGAATCCTCATTTGGATCGGGTTTGGATCGGGTTGCCGGCAATGGCGGGGCGGGGCTGACCAAAGGGTGGACAGCAGCCCTGTTTCCCGGGACAGAAAGCTTGTGAGGTTTGGCTTTCAGGTGCAGTGTGTGGCACAGCCTGGGCACTCTGTGGGCAGGCAGGGCTTTCTGTGCTGGCACCTTTTCCCTGCGAGGAATCCTCATTTGAATCGGGTTTTGGGGGGGCTGCTAAAACGGCGGGGCGGGGCTGACCAAAGGGGGGACAGCAGCCCTGTTTCCCGGGACAGAAAGCTTGTGAGGTTTGGCTTTCAGGTGCAGTGTTTGGCGCAGCCTGGGGTGTCCGTGGGCAGGCAGGGCTTTCTGTGCTGGCACCTTTTCCCTGCGAGGAATCCTCATTTGAATCGGGTTTTGGGGGGGCTGCTAAAATGGCGGGGCGGGGCTGACCAAGGCGGGGGACAGCAGCCCTGTTTCCCGGGACAGAAAGCTTGTGAGGTTTGGCTTTCAGGTGCATTGTGTGGCGCAGCCTGGGGTGTCCGTGGGCAGGCAGGGCTTTCTGTGCTGGCACCTTTTCCCTGCGAGGAATCCTCATTTGAATCGGGTTTTGGGGGGGCTGCTAAAATGGCGGGGCGGGGCTGACCAAAGGGGGGACAGCAGCCCTGTTTCCCGGGACAGAAAGCTTGTGAGGTTTGGCTTTCAGGTGCAGTGTGTGGCACAGCCTGGGCACTCTGTGGGCAGGCAGGGCTTTCTGTGCTGGCACCTTTTCCCTGCGAGGAATCCTCATTTGGATCGGGTTTGGATCGGGTGGCCGGCAGTGGTGGGCGGGGCTGACCAAAGGGGGGACAGCAGCCCTGTTTCCCGGGACAGAAAGCTTGTGAGGTTTGGCTTTCAGGTGCAGTGTGTGGCGCAGCCTGGGGTGTCCGTGGGCAGGCAGGGCTTTCTGTGCTGGCACCTTTTCCCTGCGAGGAATCCTCATTTGAATCGGGTTTTGGGGGGGCTGCTAAAACGGCGGGGCGGGGCTGACCAAAGGGGGGACAGCAGCCCTGTTTCCCGGGACAGAAAGCTTGTGAGGTTTGGCTTTCAGGTGCAGTGTGTGGCACAGCCTGGACACTCTTTGGGCAGGCAGGGCTTTCGGTGCTGGCACCTTTTCCCTGCGAGGAATTCTCATTTGGATCGGGTTTGGATCGGGTGGCCGGCAATGGCAGGGCGGGGGTGACCAAAGGGGGGACAGCAGCCCTGTTTCCCGGGGCAGAAAGCTTGTGAGGTTTGGCTTTCAGGTGCAGTGTGTGGCGCAGCCTGGGGTGTCCGTGGGCAGGCAGGGCTTTCTGTGCTGGCACATTTTCCCTGCGAGAAATCCTCATTTGGATCGGGTTTGGATCGGGTGGCCGGCAATGGTGGGCGAGGCTGACCAAAGGGGGGACAGCAGCCCTGTTTTCCGGGGCAGAAAGCTTGTGAGGTTTGGCTTTCAGGTGCATTGTGTGGCACAGCCTGGGCACTCTGTGGGCAGGCAGGGCTTTCTGTGCTGGCACCTTTTCCCTGCGAGGAATCCTCATTTGGATCGGGTTTGGATCGGGTGGCCGGCACTGGTGGGCGGGGGTGACCAAAGGGGGGACAGCAGCCCTGTTTCCCGGGACAGAAAGCCTGTGAGGTTTGGCTTTCAGGTGCAGTGTGTGGCACAGCCTGGGCACTGTGTGGGCAGGCAGGGCTTTCTGTGCTGGCACCTTTTCCCTGCGAGGAATTCTCATTTGGATCGGGTTTGGATCGGGTGGCCCACAATGGCGGGGCCGGGGTGACCAAAGGGGGGGCAGCAGCCCTGTTTCCCGGGACAGAAAGCTTGTGAGGTTTGGCTTTCAGGTGCAGTGTGTGGCACAGCCTGGGCACTCTGTGGGCAGGCAGGGCTTTCTGTGCTGGCACCTTTTCCCTGCGAGGAATCCTCATTTGAATCGGGTTTGGATCGGGTGGCCGGCAGTGGTGGGCGGGGCTGACCAAAGGGGGGGCAGCAGCCCTGTTTCCCGGGACAGAAAGCTTGTGAGGTTTGGCTTTCAGGTGCAGTGTGTGGCGCAGCCTGGGGTGTCCGTGGGCAGGCAGGGCTTCCTGTGCTGGCACCTTTTCCCTGCGAGGAATCCTCATTTGGATCGGGTTTTGGGGGGGCTGCTCAGATGGCGGGGCGGGGCTGACCAAAGGGGGGACAGCAGCCCTGTTTCCCGGGACAGAAAGCTTGTGAGGTTTGGCTTTCAGGTGCAGTGTGTGGCACAGCCTGGGCCCTCTGTGGGCAGGCAGGGCTTTCTGTGCTGGCACCTTTTCCCTGCGAGGAATCCTCATTTGGATCGGGTTTGGATCGGGTGGCCGGCAGTGGTGGGCGGGGCTGACCAAAGGGGGACAGCAGCCCTGTTTCCCGGGACAGAAAGCTTGTGAGGTTTGGCTTTCAGGTGCAGTGTGTGGCGCAGCCTGGGGTGTCCGTGGGCAGGCAGGGCATTCTGTGCTGGCACCTTTTCCCTGCGAGGAATCCTCATTTGGATCGGGTTTGGATCGGGTTGCCGGCAATGGCGGGGCGGGGCTGACCAAAGGGTGGACAGCAGCCCTGTTTCCCGGGACAGAAAGCTTGTGAGGTTTGGCTTTCAGGTGCAGTGTGTGGCACAGCCTGGGCACTCTGTGGGCAGGCAGGGCTTTCTGTGCTGGCACCTTTTCCCTGCGAGGAATCCTCATTTGGATCGGCTTTTGGGGGGGCTGCTAAAACGGCGGGGCGGGGCTGACCAAAGGGGGGACAGCAGCCCTGTTTCCCGGGACAGAAAGCTTGTGAGGTTTGGCTTTCAGGTGCAGTGTGTGGCGCAGCCTGGGGTGTCCGTGGGCAGGCAGGGCTTTCTGTGCTGGCACCTTTTCCCTGCGAGGAATCCTCATTTGAATCGGGTTTTGGGGGGGCTGCTAAAATGGCGGGGCGGGGCTGACCAATGCGGGGGACAGCAGCCCTGTTTCCCGGGACAGAAAGCTTGTGAGGTTTGGCTTTCAGGTGCAGTGTGTGGCGCAGCCTGGGGTGTCCGTGGGCAGGCAGGGCTTTCTGTGCTGGCACCTTTTCCCTGCGAGGAATCCTCATTTGGATCGGGTTTGGATCGGGTGGCCGGCAGTGGTGGGCGGGGCTGACCAAAGGGGGGACAGCAGCCCTGTTTCCCTGGACAGAAAGCTTGTGAGGTTTGGCTTTCAGGTGCAGTGTGTGGCGCAGCTTGGGGTGTCCGTGGGCAGGCAGGGCTTTCTGTGCTGGCACCTTTTCCCTGCGAGGAATCCTCATTTGGATCGGGTTTGGATCGGGTGGCCGGCAATGGCGGGGCGGGGCTGACCAAAGGGGGGACAGCAGCCCTGTTTCCCGGGACAGAAAGCTTGTGAGGTTTGGCTTTCAGGTGCAGTGTGTGGCGCAGCCTGGGCACTCCGTGCGCAGGCAGGACTTTCTGTGCTGGCACCTTTTCCCTGCGAGGAATCCTCATTTGGATCGGGTTTGGATCGGGTGGCCGGCAATGGCGGGGCGGGGCTGACCAAAGGGGGGACAGCAGCCCTGTTTCCCGGGACAGAAAGCTTGTGAGGTTTGGCTTTCAGGTGCAGTGTGTGGCGCAGCCTGGGCACTCTGTGGGTAGGCAGGGCTTTCTGTGCTGGCACCTTTTCCCTGCGAGGAATCCTCATTTGGATCGGGTTTGGATCGGGTGGACGGCAGGGGTGGGCGGGGCTGACCAAAGGGGGGACAGCAGCCCTGTTTCCCGGGACAGAAAGCTTGTGAGGTTTGGCTTTCAGGTGCAGTGTGTGGCGCAGCCTTGGGTGTCCGGTAGCAGGCAGGGCTTTCTGTGCTGGCACCTTTTCCCTGCGAGGAATCCCCCTTTGGATCGGGTTTGGATCGGGTGGCCGGCAATGGCGGGGCGGGGCTGTCCAAAGGGGGGACAGCAGCCCTGTTTCCCGGGACAGGAAGCTTGTGAGGTTTGGCTTTCAGGTGCAGTGTGTGGCGCAGCCTGGGCACTCTGTGGGCAGCCAGGGCTTTCTGTGCTGGCACCTTTTCCCTGCGAGGAATCCTCATTTGGATCGGGTTTGGATCGGGTGGCCGGCAATGGCGGGGCGGGGCTGACCAAAGGGGGGACAGCAGCCCTGTTTCCCGGGACAGAAAGCTTGTGAGGTTTGGCTTTCAGGTGCAGTGTGTGGCGCAGCCTGGGCACTCTGTGGGCAGGAAGGGGTCTCTGTGCTGGCACCTTTTCCCTGCGAGGAATCCTCATTTGGATCGGGTTTTGGGGGGTCTGGCAAAATGGCGGGGCGGGGCTGACCAAAGGGGGGACAGCAGCCCTGTTTCCCGGGACAGAAAGCTTGTGAGGTTTGGCTTTCAGGTGCAGTGTGTGGCGCAGCCTGGGGTGTCCGTGAGCAGGCAGGGCTTTCTGTGCTGGCACCTTTTCCCTGCGAGGAATCCTCATTTGGATCGGGTTTGCATCGGGTGGTCGGCAATGGCGGGGCGGGGCTGAGCAAAGGGGGGACAGCAGCCCTGTTTCCCGGGACAGAAAGCTTGTGAGGTTTGACTTTCAGGAGCAGTGTGTGGGACAGCCTGGGCGCTCTGTGTCCAGCCAGGACTTTCTGTGCTGGCACCTTTTCCCTGCGAGGAATCCTCATTTGGATCGGGTTTTGGGGGGGCTGCTAAAATGGCGGGGCGGGGCTGACCAAAGGGGGGACAGCAGCCCTGTTTCCCGGGACAGAAAGCTTGTGAGGTTTGGCTTTCAGGTGCAGTGTGTGGCGCAGCCTGGGGTGTCCGTGAGCAGGCAGGGCTTTCTGTGCTGGCACCTTTTCCCTGCGAGGAATCCTCATTTGGATCGGGTTTGCATCGGGTGGTCGGCAATGGCGGGGCGGGGCTGAGCAAAGGGGGGACAGCAGCCCTGTTTCCCGGGACAGAAAGGTTGTGAGTTTTGACTTTCAGGAGCAGTGTGTGGGACAGCCTGGGCGCTCTGTGTCCAGCCAGGACTTTCTGTGCTGGCACCTTTTCCCTGCGAGGAATCCTCATTTGGATCGGGTTTTGGGGGGGCTGCTAAAATGGCGGGGCGGGGCTGACCAAAGGGGGGACAGCAGCCCTGTTTCCCGGGACAGAAAGCTTGTGAGGTTTGGCTTTCAGGTGCAGTGTGTGGCGCAGCCCAGGGCTTTCTGTGCTGGCACCTTTTCCCTGCGCGGAATCCTCATTTGGATCGGGTTTGGATCGGGTGGCCGGCAATGGCGGGGCGGGGCTGACCAAAGTGGGGACAGCAGCCCTGTTTCCCGGGACAGAAAGCTTGTGAGCGTTGGCTTTCAGGTGCAGTGTGTGGGACAGCCTGGGCACTCTGTGTCCAGCCAGGACTTTCTGTGCTGGCACCTTTTCCCTGCGAGGAATCCTCATTTGTTTTGGGTTTGGATCGAGTGGCCGGCAATGGCGGAGCGGGGCTGACCAAAGGGGGGACAGTAGCCCTGTTTCCCGGGACAGAAAGCTTGTGAGGTTTGGCTTTCAGGTGCAGTGTGTGGCGCAGCCTGGGCACTCTGTGGGCAGGCAGGGCTTTCAGTGCTGGCACCTTTTCCCTGCGAGGAATTCTCATTTGTGTCGGGTTTGGACCAGGACGCTGGGTACATGAGGGTACCCACTAAAAGCTTCGTCTGAAAATTGAAATAAGAAGAAAGAATCCCCGAGCTGTCCAGGTGAATTCCCTGATGGAGACAACCCCACTGCAGAGGAAGGGCACGTGCTGCCGCTTGGTCCTTGTGAAACCAAAGTTCTTGTTGGTTAAGTCGAGAGGATTTTCTGATTGTGCTGAGACCTTAAATGCCAAATTTTAGCATCTGTTCCCACGAAGGAGCCGTGTCCTCCGTACATCCCCCGCTCACTCTCACGGGGTCCTCGCTTCCGTTTCCATGAAAGCTGTGTTGTGTGTCACAGGAACGCAGCTGAAACCTGCTCTGAAAAGGCTGGAGAGACATGGGAAAAGGCCTGAAGAAGAGCAGCTCAATCCAAATTGGGTATTTCGTAGGAAAAGCCTGGGTGGGCGCTTCAGGGAATAGGTGTGGAGGCTGACCCAAAGCCCTCTGAGATCAGAGTCAGCCGTCAACAATGACCTTCCCCTCACAAATCCAAGTTCCCAGCTCCCGGTGGGACCCCGACGGCCACCAGCCACAGCCAGCTTTGTCCCAGCTCCGGGAACACGGTGGCCACCAGCCTCTGGCCTGCTGATACACCTTTGTATTTGTATTTTTATTTTGAATCAACAGCACTTTCAGCTACTTTTATTATTGTTTTTAATTCTCCTAAGTCTGTATTTGCTTTGGAGGAGAGAATGAAAACTTGGGATGAAATGAAGTGGATCAGGATGGTGGAACAAAAAGGAAAAAAGCGGAAAACGTTTCAAATATTATTAAAGTGATTTTTTTTTCCAGTAATATAAACCATGAAATTCTTTATAACATTATAGTATTTTAGAGTTTTATGAAGCTCTCTATTGTGACTTTTGTGAATCAAAAGATGAAGATGATGAGATACTTTAGCATTTATATTTTTCAAAATGAAATGTATACTGAAAATAAAGTAGCTTTATGCATTTATGGGAGAGTTCATGTCCATTTTCGCTCCTTATGTGTCGAGTCTTGTCTGATTGAATTGAGATCTGAGGATCACTGTGGTGGTATGGGGGAGTGGCTGGCAATTTGGAAGCAGGCGTCATTGGTTCGCCTGGACTGCCAAGGAGCAGCACGGAGATGAGCCCACTGGTGCCAGGGGTGTCACCTCCTTCAGGAAGCAGGTGCTGGGTGCAGGGGAGATGCAGCAGGTGGAGACCATGGAGAGGAAGGTCCTGGTGGAGCCCAGGAGCACAGGCAGAAGGCGCCTGGCTGTAGCTGCTGGCGTACTCGTCCAGATACCTGCGGCAGGGGCGGGACGAGGAGACCCGGCACCCCGGGATCGGGAGCAGGAGCTGCGGGATTTAGGGGCGTTGGGGCTGCCCGGGGATGGGAGCCCTCTCCGGCTACCGGGAACGGCGAGTCCGCACTGCAGGACTTGACCGACAGGGCCGAGGACTGCGGGAGGGACAAGTGGTTATGGCCACCCACGACACACTCTCTCATCCCAGCCGTGCTTTGGGGTCCATCCCCCGCTTTTGGGTCGCGCCCCGGGGCTGCAGTCCCCGGCCGTGCCCACCGGGGTCACCGCTCTCCCGTGCCAAGGCACAGCCCCGGCTCCCCCGGCCCGAGCGGGACCGTGTCCCGTTCCCTGGGGGGGTCCCAGCCCCAATCCCACCTCGGTCCTCCCGCCGCGGGGCCCCCACTCCGCCTGCCGGGCGAGAGGCGGCACCGGCCAGGACCCGCAGCGGGCACGGGCGGGACCCGGCAAGGAGACCCGGGAACAAACCCCCGAGCACGGACCCCCGGCAACGAGCCCCTGGACTTAAGAGGAAGGGGTTTGAAATCCTCAAAAGCTCAGTGATGACAGAACAGTGTCACTGCCTTTATCAGCTCATCTCTAAATTCAACATGTCACAAGAAGCTGTGCAGAAATTCCCATCTCAACAAAGATCTCCCAGAGCAGTTCGAATCCAAGGGTGCTACACTTCAGCTGTGCACAAGCACCACTCCTGCTCACCTCCGTGCTGTGTTTGACAGAGTCTGACAGAACATTCCTTTGGGGAACCTGCTGGTTCCTGCTCACGAGGAGGCTGATACACCAGACTTACTGCCTGAGGTACAAAACACTCTCCAGAGTAATCACCCCAACAACTGTATCAGATAGAAACACATCCTTAGAAATAACAATTGCAATGCCAAGGTTTCATGTTCTAAACTCTGTCTCTCCCTCCAGAGTTCTCCTGGGAATGTAGGGATGGTGTTTTAAGAGCAGCATAAGGAGAACTGACAGTCACTGTTCCACACTTTTCAGGATAGCAACACTGCCAAACTGAGCTTGTAACATAGACCCTCTCAGGATAATTTGTAGATCTCATTAAATGCTAATTCTTCATGAGAAGAATCAGGACAGGGAGGCTGATTTAACACCTAGAGGGATTCATGGGCTACAGTGAGGACACTGAACAAAAGCCTGATGCTCCTGAAAAGAGCAGGTATTGACCTGACAAGTGCCTCAGATCGATCTGTGACAAGAAGTGGGAGGTGGAGTTGGTACCAGAGTCGCTGTCCCTTCACACACAGTTAGTCATTGGGCTGCAGAAAAGAAGGGGGTTCCTGCCTGCTGCTCTGCCCTGTCACTGCCCCGTTCCCTGGGAAAGTGCAGCTCTTGTCACTGCGGTGTAAAGGTGGGGAAAAGGCAGCGAGAGAAAGGCAGCCCAGCTTGGGGGGTGACCCTCCCTTCCTTCAGCTGCTGGGAAACGTGGCCGGGGGTCCCTCAGAGGCACTCCAGCTGAGGAGCTGCACCACTGCCAGAGGGACTTGGCAGTGACGGGGCAAGGGCAGCTCCTAAAATGCCCAGCTGGAGGAACGAGCCGCCCAGGCCTCCGCACCAAGCCCTGTGCAGGGCACTTGGGCTGCTGGGGAATGGCCCAGCAGGGAGGTTCTGCTCCTGCCAGCCCAGCTGTTGCTGCCAACCGCATAGGAGGGGAGGTATTTTGTCAGGACAGTCGCTCATGGAACAGGTTGCCTGGGGAGGTTGTTGTATCCCCATCTGTGGAATGTTTCAAACCATGACTGGATCCCTCCCTGAGCAGCCCGGTGCGATCCCATTGGTGACTGTGGCCTGAGCAGGAGGTCAGACTTAGAGACCTTGAACTGTCTCTTCTGACCCAGATTCCTCTACAGTCCTGCAGCAGTTCTGGCTTCTTACAGTCCATGAGACCTGTTGGTTCCACAGTCTGCAGAGAAGCTCCTTTGCCCAGCAGGCAGTCCTGGAATGCCCAGCCATCCATGGCAGAGATTCCCAGAGCTGCCACGTGCCCCAGCTGTCCCTGAGCCCCAGCTTTGGCCTCAGCACTGAAACGCTGCCAGGACCTGTCCCTGCTGTGCAGGTCCGTGGGGCTGCAGGACACGGTGTCACACAGCACACACGGCCACTGGGTCCTGCCAGCTCCTCCAGCCTGTGCTTCCTGATTGCCAGGGATTTTAGGGGCCACCTGTCTCCAGGGATGGGCAGGGAAACAGAGATTTCCTGTGACTGGGAGCAAGATTTCCTGTGACAGGGCCTTGCCAAGGCAAGCAAATCGCCTGGGCTTCAGGTGCCCGTGTGCAATTCCATCTCCAGGCTCTCCCCCAGCAGCAGGTTCCTGTCCCCAGTTCCCGATCTCCCTCAGCTGAGCGGGCGGGGCGGGGCCGCAGGGCCAGGCGGGCTGGGATTGGGCGGCGGCGCTCGAGCGCTGATTGGGCAGCGCTGGCGGCCCGCGGTATAAAGGGCCGGCGGGGCGGGTGCGGTCGGTTGTGTGTGAGGGCTGAGGGCGGTGCCCCGCTGCTGCCCGGGCTGCGGAGGGGAGAGCGCCTTGGCCGCTGGGTTATGGACCGGGGGAGCCGGGGGGCGTTTAGGGGCGCCTTGTGCTGGGCAGCGGGGGCCGTGTAAGCCCCTTCCCTGCCGGGTGACCCCGGGGGAGCCGTGGCAGGGCTGCGGGGCTGTTGCTCTCTGGGTGTCTCAGGGATTGCCTCGGAATCCCAAAGTCTTTCCCCGTGCAGAGTTACGAGGCAAAGACTGCTTTAACTTGGTTTCTTGGTGCTGCATTAATGCTTTTTGGTTGTTCTGTGTCAGTTTGCAGCCTGGCTCGTGGTTTCCCCTGGTGCTGGGGAGTGGAGGCGAGTTGTGCTTCCTGCTGGGAGAGAGAAGGGCCTTGGGAAGCTGCTCCATGAGCCACAGCTGTGCCGAGCCCGGGAGTCTGTCCAGGTGAGAGCAGGGCTTATACTGCCAGGGAGGAGCTGGGTTTGCTGTTGAAACATGCACATGCCTTTAAATGCAAGGACAGGCAGAAGCTGGGAGGGACCCTGAGCACATTTTAAAAGCCCTTGACTGTGGGAGGAGTGTCCAGGAGAAATTATTCCTTTTTTTGCAGGGAGGCAGTTTGTGAGGACAGGGGGGTTGCTGTGCTCTCTAGCAAAAATACTCCCCTTGGGATGTGCAGGGTGAGGAAATGTTGGCCCCGTGTGGGCTGGAGCAAAGGTGTGTGGGTGCCTGTGTGTGACACCCGTGGGTGTGCAGGAAGGGGGTTCTGGTGCCATTGGAGCTGCCAGGGAGCCAAAAAGGGCACAGTTGTCTGAAAAAGGTGAAAGCTCTGTTGGCCTCTGTTGACACCTGCACCAAAGGAGATGCAAATTTTCCCCCTCTTGGTTGCAGGCTTCACAAAGCTCCCAGGAAAGGAAGTTTTAGATTCCAACTCCCCTTTATGCTAAAGGTTTCCTTGTTCTCTCAGCAGGATGTCGAGTGCCACCGTGTCCCTGAGGTTCCCCTTTCTGCTGTTGGGAGAGCACGAGGTGGGTGGAGAGGATCCCCAGCCATCTGCAGGCAAAAGGGACTCGCAGAACTGCGATTTTTCTCCAGGTCTCTTAAGGGGGACTTTCAGGGTACCATGGGTAATGTGCCAGCTCTCCTGCTGGAGTTTTTGTCTTCTGCTATATTTGAGCATACAGAGTAAAACTAAAGTCAGGTGTGTTCTGGAGTATGTTACACTAGTGCAAAGCTCCTTCCCTCTGTTTATTTTCTGTTCTGGAAAGCACAGTCTGGGGTTCCTGGGCACTTCCTATTAAATGATTCCATGAAAATAATTTTGTACTGAAAGGGAAAAGGAGCTGTCTGTGGGAGGTCAGATGTCACTGATAAAAGCTGTATGTTTTTTCACTCAGTAAGCTTTTAAAATATCTCACAGTGTGTAGGAATGCCTGGCTTCTAAAACTCACCGAGTCTTAGAAGTTTCTTTGAAGAGCTGTTTTCAGG
Source organism: Pseudopipra pipra (assembly GCF_036250125.1). Lineage (NCBI taxonomy): Eukaryota > Metazoa > Chordata > Aves > Passeriformes > Pipridae > Pseudopipra > Pseudopipra pipra. The sequence continues at coordinate 33,547 of NW_026990825.1, forward strand.
CAGCAAAATTGGCCCTGCAGGAGGGACTCTGTGCCTGCTCTCCCGTGGCTCCAAGGGATCTCTGGCCCTTCACGCCGGCACCGAGATTTTCTCGGGAAGGGCCTCAGATCCCCGGACCAGTCTGGGACACAGGCAAGATCCCCCTGCCTTTAGAAATGAGGCCTTCTTGTGGCTTCCTCCCCATACCCATTGGGGGGTTCCAAAGAAGGCCTCTTGAAATGCCTTTTGGGCTGTCCATAGAAGCCTTGAGACCAAATTGGGCCCCCTGGAGGGACAGTGCTGTTGGTGCCCCCCGGGTTGGGGCACCCCGAGGACTCCAGCGCGCACCGAAAGGATTATTCGGGGAGATCCTCGGGGTGCCCGGCCCTGGGGAGCTCAAAGCAAGGTCCCTGCAATGGATTCAGGCATTGCTGAGAGTATCCCAGGGGTAGCTGTCCCTGCTAGACATGGAGCTCTCTAATGGAGTGTAATTGGGTGATAAAAGTGGTGCTCCAAGTGCCAAAGCAGTGTGGGATTGGGATTAAGAAATGAGCAGTGATGGTGCAATTGGCTGTTTTCTCGGGACTGTAATGGTAAGAGCTGCAGGAGTGCCAGGTGTGTGTTCCAGTCCCCAGCATTTGGTTTGCACATGTCCTGGTCAGACACAGGTCCAACTTCCTCAGTCCTTAACCCAGTAGAGGGAGAATTAAGGACTGGCACTGTTAAGGTGACTGGTGTGACAGGGGTGAAACTGGGAAAACATTGGGGAATTCCTGAGTTTCTCTCTTTGCCAAACTCACCCAAACCTGTGCTAGGAAGAGATGGACTGGAAAAGTTGAGGCAGAAATGAAATGGAAAACTGGGGTTGTTGAAACTGTAATTCCTGGAACTAAATGTGTCCAAGCAGCAGCTCTTGTTGTGCAGGGAATAACTCCTGTCAGCAGCAAGGTCCTGACTGAAGTGGCAGCTGCAGTTGTTCCTGTGGTGTGGGCCAGTGGAATTGCAGGAGAGTGGAAGAGGGCAGAACCTGTAGGTATTACCCCTGATGTGGGATCTCTCCTGGTAAGGCAAACCCAGTATCCTTTAAAATCAGAATGCCAGCTTGGATTGGTTGCAGTAACAGCTGAATTTGCTCATCCTGGTTTGCTTGTAGGACGTGAATGCAAGAACCTGCCAAGAAACCAATGACCAAGATGATTGATGAGTGCAGGATCTGAGAGAAGCACCTTGAATGACAACCTCGAGCAGTTTCCACTATTGGATTGCAAAGATGGCCTTTGCTGCATCTGCTTGAGCAAGGAAAGCCAAGAAACCTTTGCTTTTGAAGGAGAAAACCTGGAAAGCGGGAAGGAAGAAAAGAAACCCCCTGACTCCTCCCTCAGCCCCAGACAGCCCATGAACTGCCTTCCTGGGAATGGTAGGACGGGGTGGACTCTGGATTGCTCCCTCTGGATGTGTGGTAAGACTTTTATACCAACTTTTAAGAACAGCCTGTAAGCATTTGCTGCCTTGGCTAGATGGTGCAAGGGCAGCCTTTAAGCAGCTGAAGCATTCCCTGAGGAGAGCTCTGGGTCTGCCAGATGTCTCAGAACTGTTGGAAGCATCTTTGGTGGGGAGGGCAAACAAAGGCCAAGGTGTGCAGTGACCCCCCTGAGAAGGGACTTTGAGTTAATGGCATCCCTGCAAGTGACCTTTGTGGGCTGTTCCCCCTGTAGGGCAGGTGATAGTCCGTGCTATAGTGATGGGAAAAATGGTTAAAAGAGAACCCAAAAACCTGTAAATCGTCCAGGAGGCTCTTGGCAAAGAGATTTTCCTGAGTTCCCCCTGCAAGACGGATAGTGATAGTTTTGAGTGCTGGTAGATCCTTTGAATAGATAGCCTTGAGTGTGTCCTTGTTGCACCAGTAGGCCTTGTCAAAGTCCCCATATTCCAGGAGATATACCTATTAAAGTTAAAAATGATCCTTTTCCTAATCCTTTGTTGTCTTGAGGCTCTCCCCTGCAGGAACTCCAGGAACTCCTGGTGCCGCCTGGGCCGATGGATTGGACGCCCCAGCCCCTCCGTTCCTGCCCAGCCACTGGGTCCGTGTCCAGTGGTGGCACTGCCAGCCCTGCAGGTGAAGTGGGAAGGGCCTTTCCAGGTCTTGTGGATCCATTTATAGTAGCCAAAGTTGCAGAAAAAGGATGTTGGGTCTCTTCTTGAGTTCAGAAAGCTCCTTTGGATTGGTGAGCAGAACAAAGTGGATCCTTCAGAGTTCCCATCCGTGTTTGTGTCTCAGCCTGTGTTAGAATTCAGGGCTGTAGCTGTTGTTGTCACTGAGGAGTCGAACTGTGCTTTAAATAAGGAGACACTGGCCTGATGGCCCAGTGTCAAGAATAAAGGGGGAATGCTGTCTGAGTGTTGAGATGTAACAAGAGCTGATCCTTTTTGCAGTGGGATGTAGCCTGGAAACTGCAGAGAGCTGAGCCAAGGGATTGAAAGGGGCCAACCAAGGGAGGTGAAGAAAGAAGGGAAGTGAGGCAGCAGCCAAGCAGCAGCAAGTTGCAGTGTAAGCAGGTGAGTTGTGTTGAGGTTCCTAAGGCAGGCACTGAGGACTTTGAGGGCTCCAGACAGAGCAGACCTGGGAAGGCCCTCGTTGAAGCCCCTTGGAAACCTTCTAAGAGTAGGTGTGTATGGTAATGAGTGTTGGAAAATGTCCTGACTGTGGAACAGGAATGCAGGGAAGGAAAATGAATCCTCCTGTATTGCTGCCATGTCAGCTGCAGTGGAGATACCTGTGTGTGCAATTTGGGAGCTGATTGACAGGGCACCCGTGGGGCTGGGATGATGGCAGGGTGTTGTAAGCAAGGAATGCCTGGCTTCTAAAACTCACCAGCTGAGTCTTAGAGGCTTTTTTGAAGAGTTGATTTCAGGCAGGAAAATTGGCCGCCAGGAGGGACTCTGTGCCTGCTCTCCCGTGGCTCCAAGGGATCTCTGGCCCTTCACGCCGGCACCGAGATTTTCTTGGGAAGGGCCTCAGATCCCCGGACCAGTCTGGGACACAGGCAAGATCCCCCTGCCTTTAGAAATGAGGCCTTCTTGTGGCTTCCTGCCCATACCCGTTGGTGGGTTCCAAAGAAGGCCTCTTGAAATGCCTTTTGGGCTGTCCATTGAAGCCTTGGGACCAAATTGGGCCCCCTGGAGGGACAGTGCTGTTGGTGCCCCCGGGTTGGGGCACCCCGAGGACTCCAGCGCTCACCGAAAGGATTATTCGGGGAGATCCTCGGGGTGCCCGGCCCTGGGGAGCTCAAAGCAAGGTCCCTGCCATGGATTCAGGCATTCCTGAGAGTATCCCAGGGGTACCTGTCCCTGCTGGACTTGGAGCTCTCTAATGGACTGTAATTGTGTTCTAAAAGTGGTGCTCCAAGTGCCAAAGCAGTGTGGGATTGGGATTAAGAAATGAGCAGTGATGGTCCAATTGGCTGTTTTCTCTGGAATGTAATGGTAAGAGCTGCAGGAGTGCCAGGTGTGTGTTCCAGTCCCCAGCATTTGGTTTGCACTTGTCCTGGTCAGACACAGGTCCAACTTCCTCAGTCCTTAACCCAATAGAGGGAGAATGAAGGACTGGCAGTGTTAAGGTGATTGGTGTGACAGGGGTTAAACTGGGAAAACATTGGGGAACTCCTCAGTTTGTCTATTGCCCAAACTCACCCAAACCTGTGCTAGGAAGAGATGGACTGGAAAAGTTGAGGCAGAAATGAAATGGAAAACTGGGGATGTTAGAACTGTAATTGCATCCAAGCAGCAGCTCTTGTTGTGCAGGGAATAACTCCTGTCAGCAGCAAGGTCCTGACTGAAGTGGCAGCTGCAGTTGTTCCTGTGGTGTGGGCCAGTGGAACTGCAGGAGAGTGGAAGAGGGCAGAACCTGTAGGTATTACCCCTGATGTGGGATCTCTCCTGGTAAGGCAAACCCAGTACCCTTTAAAATCAGAATGCCAGCTTGGATTGGTTGCAGTAACAGCTAAATTGGCTCATCCTGGTTTGCTTGTAGGATGTGAATGCAAGAACCTGCCAAGAAAACCAATGTCCAAGATGATTGATGAGTGCAGGACCTGAGAGAACCCCCTTCAATGACAACCTGAAGCAGTTTCCAGTGTTGGATTTAAAAGATGGCCTTTGCTGCATCTACTTGAGCAAGGAAAGCCAAGAAACCTTTGCTTTGGCAGGAGAAAATCTGGAAAGCAGGAAGGAAGAAAAGAAGCCCCCTGACTCCTCCTGAGCCCCAGACAGCCCATGAACTGCCTTGCTGGGAATGGTAGGACAGGATGGACTCTGGATTGCTCCCTCTGGATGTGTGGTAAGACTGTTCTGCCAACTTTTCCAACAGCCTGTAAGCATTTGCTGCCTTGGCTAGATGGTGCAAGGGCAGCCTTTAAGCAGCTGAAGCATTCCCTGAGGAGAGCTCTGGGTCTGCCATATGTCTCAGAACTGTTGGAAGCATCTTTGGTGGGGAGGGCAAACAAAGGCCAAGGTGTGCAGTGACCCCCCTGAGAAGGGACTTTGAGTTAATGGCATCCCTGCAAGTGAACTGTGTGGGCTGTTCCCCCTGTAGGGCAGGTGACAGTCCCAGCTACAGTGATGGGAGAAATGGTTAAAAGAGAGCCCAAAAAGCTGGAAATCCTCCTGGAGGCTCTTGGCAAACAGAGTTTCCTGCATTCCCCCTGCAAGAAGGACAGTGATAGCTTTTGAGTGCTGGTAGATGCTTTTAATAGATAGCCTTGAGTGTGTCCTTGTTGCACCAGTAGGCCTTGCCAAAGTCCCAGTATTCCAGGAGATATGCCTATTGAAGTTTAAAATGATCTCCATAATCCTTTGTTGTCTTGAGGCTCTCCCCTGCAGGAACTCCAGGAACTCCTGGTGCCACCTGGGCCGATGGATTGGATGCCCCAGCCCCTCCGTTCCTGCCCAGCCACTGGGTCCGTGTCCAGTGGTGGCACTGCCAGCCCTGCAGGTGAAGTGGGAAGGGCCTTTCCAGGTCTTATGGGTCACATTTATAGCAGCTGAAGTTGCAGAAAAAGGACCTGGGGTCTCTTCTTCTTGAGTTCAGAAAGCTCCTTTTGATTGGTGAGCAGGACAAAGTGGATCCTTCAGAGTTCCCATCCGTGTTTGTGTCTCAGCCTGTGTTAGGATTCAGGGCTGTAGCTGTTGTTGTCACTGAGGAGTCAAACTCTGCTTTAAATCATGAGACACTGGCCTAATGGCCAAGTGTCAGGAAAAAAGGGGGAATGCTCTCTGAGTGTTGAGATGTAACAAGAGCTGATCCTTTTTGCAGTGGGATGTAGCCTGGAAAGTGCACAGAGCTGAGCTAAGGGATTGAAAGGGACCAAGCAAGGGAGGTGAAGAAGGAAGGAAGAAGGGAAGTGAGGCAGCAGGCAAGCAGCAGCAAGTTGCAGTGTAAGCAGGTGAGTTGTGTTGAGGTTCCTAAGGCAGGCACTGAGGACTTTGAGGGCTCCAGACAGAGCAGACCTGGGAAGGCCCTCGTTGAAGCCCCTTGGAAACCTTCTAAGGGTAGGTGTGTATGGTAATAAGTGTTGGAGAATGTCCTGAATGTGGAACAGGAATGCAGGGAAGGAAAATGAACCCTCCTGTAATGCTGCCATATCAGCTTCAGTGGAGATACCTCTGTGTGCCCTTTTGGAGCTGATTGCCAGGGCACCTGGTGGGCTGGAATGATTCAAGAGCATGGGAATACAAGATTGCCTGGCTTCTGAAACTCACCAGTTGTGTCTCAGAGGTTCTTGTATGAAATTTTAGGTAACACCTGAACTTCTAGTGTGTACTTCTGAGTTCCGTTGGAAAGAGATTGTCCAGGGAACAAGTATCTTTCTCATTCCAGGAAGTTGCACTTGATGAACTTCCCCTCTGAGCTGATGCCCTTGGCAGGAGAAGTGCTCAGCAAGGAGGCTCTTTGCTCCTAGGCAGGAAGAAAGGCCAGTGCCCTTCCTCCCCAAGGCCCAGCCCAGCAGGGCTGGCAGGAGCTGCTGGTGTGGCTGCTCTTTGGGTTCTCAGCTGTGGCTGTGGGGTGGTGACATCGTGTTCCTGCCTGTGCTCCAGGGCAGCCAAAAGCCCCAGCCCAGCCCCTGGGCCTTTTGGGAGCCTGAGCTATTGCAGCACTGGGGATGGCTTTGGTTTCCTTCTTTCCTCAGAGTAAAAGTGTCTGGGGGAGTCTGTGATCTCCCTCGTTTTTGTATCATAACTGGAACTTGTAAAGAAGTTCACCTTGTGTAATTTACCAACTGACTTGGCAGTGCCAGGCTGTTGTAGCATGCAGGTTATTGTTTGTGTCTGAGTAGTTTGGTGTTTATTTGCCAAGGGAGGCTGTGGAATGTTATGGTATTTTTGTCCCAATATTTGGAGGCAGTTCCCTGGATTAGATGATTTCTGCGTTGCTCCCTGGTGTCTAAGTTGTGAGGTGTACTAAGAACTGGTAGTTTTTGCAGTGGGATGTACCCTAGAAACTCCATGGAGCTGAGCCAAGGGATTTAGAGGGACTAAGCAAGCGAAGTAAAGAAAGAATGAAGAAGGGAACTGAGAGAGCAGCCAAGCAGCACCAAGTTCCTCTACAACCAGGTGAGTTGTCTTGAAGTTGATAAGGTGGTCACTTAGAACATGGGGGGCTCCAGGCACAGGTGACCACCAGACACCTCTGATGGAGCCCCTCAGAGAGCTTATAAGGGTTTGTGTGTATGGAAACAGGTGTTGGGGATGTCCTGAATATGGAACAGGAATGCAGGGAAGGAAAAAGAACCCTCCTGTAGTGCTGACCCCTGCCATCAGCTGCAGTGGAGATACCTGTGTGTGCCCTTTGGGAGCTGATTGCCAGGACACCCGGTGGGCTGGGATCATGGCAGGGTGTTGTAAGCAAGCAATGCCTGGCTTCTAAAACTCACCAGTTGACTCCTAGAGGCTTCTTTGAAGAGCTGAGTTGAGGCAGCAGAATTGGCCCCCCAGGAGGGACTCTGTGCCTGCTCTCCCGTGGCTCCAAGGGATCTCTGGCCCTTCACGCCGGCACCGAGATTTTCTCGGGAAGGGCCTCGGATCCCCGGACCAGTCTGGGACACAGGCAAGATCCCCCTGCATTTTAGGACCAAATTGGCCCCCTGGAGGGACAGTGCTGTTGGTGCCCCCCGGGTTGGGGCACCCCGAGGACTCCAGCGCGCACCGAAAGGATTATTCGGGGAGATCCTCGGGGTGCCCGGCCCTGGGGAGCTCAAAGCAAGGTCCCTGCCATGGATTCAGGCATTGCTGAGAGTATCCCAGGGGTAGCTGTCCCTGCTAGACAGGGAGCTCTCTAATGGACTGTAATTGGGTGATAAAAGTGGTGCTCCAAGTGCAAAAGAATTGTGGGATTGGGATTAAGAAATGAGCAGTGATGGTCCAATTGGCTGTTTTCTCGGGAATGTAATGGTAAGAGCTGCAGGAGTGCCAGGTGTGTGTTCCAGTCCCCAGCATTTGGTTTGCACATGTCCTGATCAGACACAGGTCCAACTTCCTCAGTCCTTAACCCAGTAGAGGGAGAATTAAGGACTGGCACTGTTAAGGTGATTGGTGTGACAGGGTGAAACTGGGAAAACATTGGGGAATTCCTCAGTTGGTCTATTTGCCAAATTCGTCCAAATCTCTGCTCGGAAGAGATTGAGTGGAAAAGTTGAGGCAGAAATGAAATGGAAAAGTGAGGATACTGAAACTGTAATTGCTGAAACTAAATGTGTCAAAGCAGCAGCTCTTGTTG
>NW_026990826.1:0-41272 GCF_036250125.1 Pseudopipra pipra
TGTACTAGGACACATTGGTGGAGACAACGGAAGGCAGTGAGATCATCAGAAAGTGTTCACACGCCAACCTCCGGATCGGCGATTTTATCCCTTTCTACCGGCAGCTCCCGGGTCACAGCACGGAACTCCTCGCGCGCGCTGCTAAAGGGTGCAGAGAGCTACGTGCGCCAGCGGGGCGGCTGTCGTTGTCGGGAGATGGACGTTGGACCTTCCTCTAACTCTCCGGACCCCCTCTTGGGGACACGGCGCTGTATTCCTTCGCCCTGGCAGACAGGGATTCATTGACACGGTCGCCTTTGGAGCTTTCAGGGGCTTTTCTTAGAAATGTACAACTCGTTTAATACTTTCTACAGGGCAGCAATGTAGCACCCCTATCAAAAAAGGGCGTTTCACTACTACACAAAGCACGGACCGCAGGAGTTCTCTAAAGGACAGAGAGAAAAGCAAGGGAAAAGAATGGCTTCACAAAAATAAGAGTGGTGAGTGTTTCGTGAGAATGCTTTATGGAGCAGAGGGGGGGACGGACGGGAGGCTAGTTGGGAGACTGAGCTCTGTGAAGAACCTGCCAGGCAGGACGGCAGCCTCGAGGGACCTGCACGGCCACCTCATTCGCGGCCACCACGGTCCCCGGGCGCCAGCCTTGCGCACCGAGCAGAACCGCGGCCAGCGCCGCCAGCCCCGCTCCCCAAAGAGCCGCATCCAGCGATCCGCCGCCCGGCCTCCCGCTGCCCCCAACAGCCCCGTCTCTCTGCTCCGGCCGGTCCGCCTCCTCCCCGCCTCCTCTCCCTCCTCTGCTTTCTTCTCCCTCCCCTGCCCTCCTCAACCAGTTCCGCCTCGGCACTCTGCCCCTCAACCTGCTGCAGATGTGCTGCTTCCACCACATCCAGTTCAGGTGTGACAGGCTCTTCTCTTGTCCTCTGAGCAAGAGGAGCAGCAGGAGGGACACACAAGAGCTCTCCTCACAGAGGCTGCATCGCCAGGAAGTCCAAAGAAGTTCGGAGATTCTGTGCCACGTCCGAGCTTTCTCTGGGGATGCTGCTTCTCCCATGCACTGCCTCGCCGTAGCACTCGGACCACAGCCCCTGACAAAAGCCCAGGTGGTCTTTGTGGCTAGCAGAATTGCTCCTGCTGCCAGCAGGGATGCTCCCCGAGACAGACGAGGAGAGGCTGACCCGGGGAGCTGAGCCGGGAGGGATGTTCTGCGTCTCGTGCCCCTCGAGCATTCTCAAAAGCGCCTGCCGTGGAGGACAATTCAGGAGTCCCCCCGGGCCAGCAAAAGAGAGATGAGAAGGAAGAGATGATGGCCACGAAAAAAGCTCATGGTCTGTCAATCTTGAACTCCTCGAGACCAATCCTCAGCCCTCCCACCTAGCCCGGCCCCGCCGCCTCCGCGGCGCAGAGCTCCGAACGCCGCCCCGCTGCCGCCGCTCTCGCCGGCCCTCCGGATCCAGCCCGCACCGACGAGAGCCCGAGAGGCGTCGGCGCCCCGGTACAGTACCCGGCTTAGTTGGATGAGGAGGACCGTGGACGGAGACGAGAACAGTGGACGGAGACGAAGACAGAGGAGGGAGAGGAAGCGGAGAGGAGGCGGGCCCGGCCGGAGCAGAGACGGGGCTATCGGAGGCAGCGAGAAGCCGGGCGGCGGATGGGCGCTTTCGGCGCCAGCGGAGAGCGGGACTGGCGGCGCTGGCCGCGGTTCTGCTCGGTGCGCAAGGCTGGCGCCCGGCGACCGGGGGGCAAGGCTGCAGTTGCCGTGCAGGTCCCTCCAGGGAGGGAGGCTGCCGTCCTGCCTGGCAGGTTCTTCACAGAGCTCCGTCTCCCAACTAGCCTCCCGTCCGTCCCTCCCTCTTCTCCATAAAGTATTCCCTCGGAACACTCACCGGTCTTTTCTTTGTCGAGCCGTTCCCGTTTCCTTGCTTTACTCTCGGTCCTTCAGAGACCTCCTGCAGTCCGTCCTTCCCCTTTTCTACTTTCCTTTCTCTCTTGCTTAGCTCAGTCGCGCAGCTTCCCATTCTTCAGTGACTCCAAAATCCACCTCTCTTTCCCGCACTCAACTCTCCAGCAAATTCTAATGGGCACTTCCACATCTGCACACCTTGACAGTCTCGTCAAATTCTTCTCCGTACGGTCCTGACTCTTTCTGTGCCCTGTCTTCAGGGAAGCAACATCAGTGCAAAAAGCCATTCTGACGGCTTTTTGTCTTTATCTCCGCGCCAGTGTCTGCAGGCAGAGCCCAGGGGTACTAGGACACATTGGTGGAGACAACGGAAGGCAGTGAGATCATCAGAAAGTGTTCACACGCCAACCTCCGGATCGGCGATTTTATCCCTTTCTACCGGCAGCTCCCGGGTCACAGCACGGAACTCCTCGCGCGCGCTGCTAAAGGGTGCAGAGAGCTGCGTGCGCCAGCGGGTCGGCTGTCGTTGTCAGGAGATGGACGTTGGACCTTCCTCTAACTCTCCGGACCCCTCTTGGGGACACGGCGCTGTATTCCTTCGCCCTGGCAGACAGGGATTCATTGACACGGTCGCCTTTGGAGCTTTCAGGGGCTTTTCTTAGAAATGCACAACTCGTTTAATACTTTCTACAGGGCAGCAATGTAGCGCCCCTCTGAAAAAAGGGCGTTTCACTACTACACAAAGCACGGACCGCAGGAGTTCTCTAAAGGACAGAGAGAAAAGCAAGGGAAAAGAATGGCTTCACAAAAATAAGAGTGGTGAGTGTTTCGTGGGAATGCTTTATGGAGCAGAGGGGGGGACGGACGGGAGGCTAGTTGGGAGACTGAGCTCTGTGAAGAACCTGCCAGGCAGGACGGCAGCCTCGAGGGACCTGCACGGCCACCTCATTCGCGGCCACCACGGTCCCCGGGCGCCAGCCTTGCGCACCGAGCAGAACCGCGGCCAGCGCCGCCAGCCCCCGCTCCCCAAAGAGCCGCATCCAGCGATCCGCCGCCCGGCCTCCCGCTGCCCCCAACAGCCCCGTCTCTCTGCTCCGGCCGGTCCGCCTCCTCCCCGCCTCCTCTCCCTCCTCTGCTTTCTTCTCCCTCCCCTGCCCTCCTCAACCAGTTCCGCCTCGGCACTCTGCCCCTCAACCTGCTGCAGATGTGCTGCTTCCACCACATCCAGTTCAGGTGAGCAAGAGGAGCAGCAGGAGGGACACACAAGAGCTCTCCTCACAGAGGCTGCATCGCCAGGAAGTCCAAAGAAGTTCGGAGATTCTGTGCCACGTCCGAGCTTTCTCTGGGGATGCTGCTTCTCCCATGCACTGCCTCGCCGTAGCACTCGGACCACAGCCCCTGACAAAAGCCCAGGTGGTCTTTGTGGCTAGCAGAATTGCTCCTGCTGCCAGCAGGGATGCTCCCCGAGACAGACGAGGAGAGGCTGACCCGGGGAGCTGGGCCGGGAGGGATGTTCTGCGTCTCGTGCCCCTCGAGCATTCTCAAAAGCGCCTGCCGTGGAGGACAATTCAGGAGTCCCCCCGGGCCAGCAAAAGAGAGATGAGAAGGAAGAGATGATGGCCACGAAAAAAGCTCATGGTCTGTCAATCTTGAACTCCTCGAGACCAATCCTCAGCCCTCCCACCTAGCCCGGCCCCGCCGCCTCCGCGGCGCAGAGCTCCGAACGCCGCCCCGCTGCCGCCGCTCTCGCCGGCCCTCCGGATCCAGCCCGCACCGACGAGAGCCCGAGAGGCGTCGGCGCCCCGGTACAGTACCCGGGCTTAGTTGGATGAGGAGGACCGTGGAGGGAGACGAGAACAGTGGACGGAGACGAAGACAGAGGAGGGAGAGGAAGTGGAGAGGAGGCGGCCCGGCCGGAGCAGAGACGGGGCTATCGGAGGCAGCGAGAAGCCGGGCGGCGGATGGGCGCTTTCGGTGCCAGCGGAGAGCGGGACTGGCGGCGCTGGCCGCGGTTCTGCTCGGTGCGCAAGGCTGGCGCCCGGCGACCGGGGGGCAAGGCTGCAGTTGCCGTGCAGGTCCCTCCAGGGAGGGAGGCTGCCGTCCTGCCTGGCAGGTTCTTCACAGAGCTCCGTCTCCCAACTAGCCTCCCGTCCGTCCCTCCCTCTGCTCCATAAAGTATTCCCTCGGAACACTCACCGGTCTTTTCTTTGTCGAGCCGTTCCCGTTTCCTTGCTTTACTCTCGGTCCTTCAGAGACCTCCTGCAGTCCGTCCTTCCCCTTTTCTACTTTCCTTTCTCTCTTGCTTATCTGAGTCGCGCAGCTTCCCTTTCTTCAGTGACTCCAAAAATCCACCTCTCTTTCCCGCACTCAACTCTCCAGCAAATTCTAATGGGCACTTCCACAACTGCACACCTTGACAGTCTCGTCAAATTCTTCTCCGTACGGTCCTGACTCTTTCTGTGCCCTGTCTTCTGGGAAGCAACCTCCAGTGCAAAAAGCCATTCTGACGGCTTTTTGTCTTTATCTCCCCGCCAGTGTCTGCAGGAAGAGCCCAGGGGTACTAGGACACATTGGTGGAGACAACGGAAGGCAGTGAGATCATCAGAAAGTGTTCACACGCCAACCTCCGGATCGGCGATTTTATCCCTTTCTACCGGCAGCTCCCGGGTCACAGCACGGAACTCCTCGCGCGCGCTGCTAAAGGGTGCAGAGAGCTACGTGCGCCAGCGGGGCGGCTGTCGTTGTCGGGAGATGGACGTTGGACCTTCCTCTAACTCTCCGGACCCCCTCTTGGGGACACGGCGCTGTATTCCTTCGCCCTGGCAGACAGGGATTCATTGACACGGTCGCCTTTGGAGCTTTCAGGGGCTTTTCTTAGAAATGTACAACTCGTTTAATACTTTCTACAGGGCAGCAATGTAGCACCCCTATCAAAAAAGGGCGTTTCACTACTACACAAAGCACGGACCGCAGGAGTTCTCTAAAGGACAGAGAGAAAAGCAAGGGAAAAGAATGGCTTCACAAAAATAAGAGTGGTGAGTGTTTCGTGAGAATGCTTTATGGAGCAGAGGGGGGGACGGACGGGAGGCTAGTTGGGAGACTGAGCTCTGTGAAGAACCTGACAGGCAGGACGGCAGCCTCGAGGGACCTGCACGGCCACCTCATTCGCGGCCACCACGGTCCCCGGGCGCCAGCCTTGCGCACCGAGCAGAACCGCGGCCAGCGCCGCCAGCCCCGCTCCCCAAAGAGCCGCATCCAGCGATCCGCCGCCCGGCCTCCCGCTGCCCCCAACAGCCCCGTCTCTCTGCTCCGGCCGGTCCGCCTCCTCCCCGCCTCCTCTCCCTCCTCTGCTTTCTTCTCCCTCCCCTGCCCTCCTCAACCAGTTCCGCCTCGGCACTCTGCCCCTCAACCTGCTGCAGATGTGCTGCTTCCACCACATCCAGTTCAGGTGTGACAGGCTCTTCTCTTGTCCTCTGAGCAAGAGGAGCAGCAGGAGGGACACACAAGAGCTCTCCTCACAGAGGCTGCATCGCCAGGAAGTCCAAAGAAGTTCGGAGATTCTGTGCCACGTCCGAGCTTTCTCTGGGGATGCTGCTTCTCCCATGCACTGCCTCGCCGTAGCACTCGGACCACAGCCCCTGACAAAAGCCCAGGTGGTCTTTGTGGCTAGCAGAATTGCTCCTGCTGCCAGCAGGGATGCTCCCCGAGACAGACGAGGAGAGGCTGACCCGGGGAGCTGAGCCGGGAGGGATGTTCTGCGTCTCGTGCCCCTCGAGCATTCTCAAAAGCGCCTGCCGTGGAGGACAATTCAGGAGTCCCCCCGGGCCAGCAAAAGAGAGATGAGAAGGAAGAGATGATGGCCACGAAAAAAGCTCATGGTCTGTCAATCTTGAACTCCTCGAGACCAATCCTCAGCCCTCCCACCTAGCCCGGCCCCGCCGCCTCCGCGGCGCAGAGCTCCGAACGCCGCCCCGCTGCCGCCACTCTCGCCGGCCCTCCGGATCCAGCCCGCACCGACGAGAGCCCGAGAGGCGTCGGCGCCCCGGTACAGTACCCGGGCTTAGTTGGATGAGGAGGACCGTGGAGGGAGACGAGAACAGTGGACGGAGACGAAGACAGAGGAGGGAGAGGAAGCGGAGAGGAGGCGGCCCGGCCGGAGCAGAGACGGGGCTATCGGAGGCAGCGAGAAGCCGGGCGGCGGATGGGCGCTTTCGGCGCCAGCGGAGAGCGGGACTGGCGGCGCTGGCCGCGGCTCTGCTCGCTGCGCAAGGCTGGCGCCCGGCGACCGGGGGGCAAGGCTGGAGTTGCCGTGCAGGTCCCTCCAGGGAGGGAGGCTGCCGTCCTGCCTGGCAGGTTCTTCACAGAGCTCCGTCTCCCAACTAGCCTCCCGTCCGTCCCTCCCTCTGCTCCATAAAGTATTCCCTCGGAACACTCACCGGTCTTTTCTTTGTCGAGCCGTTCCCGTTTCCTTGCTTTACTCTCGGTCCTTCAGAGACCTCCTGCAGTCCGTCCTTCCCCTTTTCTACTTTCCTTTCTCTCTTGCTTAGCTGAGTCGCGCAGCTTCCCATTCTTCAGTGACTCCAAAAATCCACCTCTCTTTCCCGCACTCAACTCTCCAGCAAATTCTAATGGGCACTTCCACAACTGCACACCTTGACAGTCTCGTCAAATTCTTCTCCGTACGGTCCTGACTCTTTCTGTGCCCTGTCTTCAGGGAAGCAACATCCAGTGCAAAAAGCCATTCTGACGGCTTTTTGTCTTTATCTCCGCGCCAGTGTCTGCAGGAAGAGCCCAGGGCTACTAGGACACATTGGTGGAGACAACGGAAGGCAGTGAGATCATCAGAAAGTGTTCACACGCCAACCTCCGGATCGGCGATTTTATCCCTTTCTACCGGCAGCTCCCGGGTCACAGCACGGAACTCCTCGCGCGCGCTGCTAAAGGGTGCAGAGAGCTGCGTGCGCCAGTGGGGCGGCTGTCGTTGTCGGGAGATGGACGTTGGACCTTCCTCTAACTCTCCGGACCCCCTCTTGGGGACACGGCGCTGTATTCCTTCGCCCTGGCAGACAGGGATTCATTGACACGGTCGCCTTTGGAGCTTTCAGGGGATTTTCTTAGAAATGCACAACTCGTTTAATACTTTCTACAGGGCAGCAATGTAGCGCCCCTATGAAAAAAGGGCGTTTCACTACTACACAAAGCACGGACCGCAGGAGTTCTCTAAAGGACAGAGAGAAAAGCAAGGGAAAAGAATGGCTTCACAAAAATAAGAGTGGTGAGTGTTTCGTGGGAATGCTTTATGGAGCAGAGGGGGGGACGGACGGGAGGCTAGTTGGGAGACTGAGCTCTGTGAAGAACCTGCCAGGCAGGACGGCAGCCTCGAGGGACCTGCACGGCCACCTCATTCGCGGCCACCACGGTCCCCGGGCGCCAGCCTTGCGCACCGAGCAGAACCGCGGCCAGTGCCGCCAGCCCCGCTCCCCAAAGAGCCGCATCCAGCGATCCGCCGCCCGGCCTCCCGCTGCCCCCAACGGCCCCGTCTCTCTGCTCCGGCCGGTCCGCCTCCTCCCCGCCTCCTCTCCCTCCTCTGCTTTCTTCTCCCTCCCCTGCCCTCCTCAACCAGTTCCGCCTCGGCACTCTGCCCCTCAACCTGCTGCAGATGTGCTGCTTCCACCACATCCAGTTCAGGTGTGACAGGCTCTTCTCTTGTCCTCTGAGCAAGAGGAGCAGCAGGAGGGACACACAAGAGCTCTCCTCACAGAGGCTGCATCGCCAGGAAGTCCAAAGAAGTTCGGAGATTCTGTGCCACGTCCGAGCTTTCTCTGGGGATGCTGCTTCTCCCATGCACTGCCTCGCCGTAGCACTCGGACCACAGCCCCTGACAAAAGCCCAGGTGGTCTTTGTGGCTAGCAGAATTGCTCCCGCTGCCAGCAGGGATGCTCCCCGAGACAGACGAGGAGAGGCTGACCCGGGGAGCTGAGCCGGGAGGGATGTTCTGCGTCTCGTGCCCCTCGAGCCTTCCCAAAAGCGCCTGCCGTGGAGGACAATTCAGGAGTCCCCCCGGGCCAGCAAAAGAGAGATGAGAAGGAAGAGATGATGGCCACGAAAAAAGCTCATGGTCTGTCAATCTTGAACTCCTCGAGACCAATCCTCAGCCCTCCCACCTAGCCCGGCCCCGCCGCCTCCGCGGCGCAGAGCTCCGAACGCCGCCCCGCTGCCGCCGCTCTCGCCGGCCCTCCGGATCCAGCCCGCACCGACGAGAGCCCGAGAGGCGTCGGCGCCCCGGTACAGTACCCGGGCTTAGTTGGATGAGAAGGACCATGGACGGAGACGAGAACAGTGGACGGAGACGAAGACAGAGGAGGGAGAGGAGGCGGAGAGGAAGCGGAGAGGAGGCGGCCCGGCCGGAGCAGAGACGGGGCTATCGGAGGCAGCGAGAAGCCGGGCGGCGGATGGGCGCTTTCGGCGCCAGCGGAGAGCGGGACTGGCGGCGCTGGCCGCGGTTCTGCTCGGTGCGCAAGGCTGGCGCTCGGCGACCGGCGGGCAAGGCTGGAGTTGCCGTGCAGGTCCCTCCAGGGAGGGAGGCTGCCGTCCTGCCTGGCAGGTTCTTCACAGAGCTCCGTCTCCCAACTAGCCTCCCGTCCGTCCCTCCCTCTGCTCCATAAAGTATTCCCTCGGAACACTCACCGGTCTTTTCTTTGTCGAGCCGTTCCCGTTTCCTTGCTTTACTCTCGGTCCTTCAGAGACCTCCTGCAGTCCGTCCTTCCCCTTTTCTACTTTCCTTTCTCTCTTGCTTAGCTGAGTCGCGCAGCTTCCCATTCTTCAGTGACTCCAAAAATCCACCTCTCTTTCCCGCACTCAACTCTCCAGCAAATTCTAATGGGCACTTCCACAACTGCACACCTTGACAGTCTCGTCAAATTCTTCTCCGTACGGTCCTGACTCTTTCTGTGCCCTGTCTTCAGGGAAGCAACATCCAGTGCAAAAAACCATTCTGACGGCTTTTTGTCTTTATCTCCGCGCCAGTGTCTGCAGGAAGAGCCCAGGGCTACTAGGACACATTGGTGGAGACAACGGAAGGCAGTGAGATCATCAGAAAGTGTTCACACGCCAACCTCCGGATCGGCGATTTTATCCCTTTCTACCGGCAGCTCCCGGGTCACAGCACGGAACTCCTCGCGCGCGCTGCTAAAGGGTGCAGAGAGCTGCGTGCGCCAGCGGGGCGGCTGTCGTTGTCGGGAGATGGACGTTGGACCTTCCTCTAACTCTCCGGACCCCCTCTTGGGGACACGGCGCTGTATTCCTTCGCCCTGGCAGACAGGGATTCATTGACACGGTCGCCTTTGGAGCTTTCAGGGGATTTTCTTAGAAATGCACAACTCGTTTAATACTTTCTACAGGGCAGCAATGTAGCGCCCCTCTGAAAAAAGGGCGTTTCACTACTACACAAAGCACGGACCGCAGGAGTTCTCTAAAGGACAGAGAGAAAAGCAAGGGAAAAAAATGGCTTCACAAAAATAAGAGTGGTGAGTGTTTCGTGGGAATGCTTTATGGAGCAGAGGGGGGGACGGACGGGAGGCTAGTTGGGAGACTGAGCTCTGTGAAGAACCTGCCAGGCAGGACGGCAGCCTCGAGGGACCTGCACGGCCACCTCATTCGCGGCCACCACGGTCCCCGGGCGCCAGCCTTGCGCACCGAGCAGAACCGCGGCCAGCGCCGCCAGCCCCGCTCCCCAAAGAGCCGCATCCAGCGATCCGCCGCCCGGCCTCCCGCTGCCCCCAACGGCCCCGTCTCTCTGCTCCGGCCGGTCCGCCTCCTCCCCGCCTCCTCTCCCTCCTCTGCTTTCTTCTCCCTCCCCTGCCCTCCTCAACCAGTTCCGCCTCGGCACTCTGCCCCTCAACCTGCTGCAGATGTGCTGCTTCCACCACATCCAGTTCAGGTGTGACAGGCTCTTCTCTTGTCCTCTGAGCAAGAGGAGCAGCAGGAGGGACACACAAGAGCTCTCCTCACAGAGGCTGCATCGCCAGGAAGTCCAAAGAAGTTCGGAGATTCTGTGCCACGTCCGAGCTTTCTCTGGGGATGCTGCTTCTCCCATGCACTGCCTCGCCGTAGCACTCGGACCACAGCCCCTGACAAAAGCCCAGGTGGTCTTTGTGGCTAGCAGAATTGCTCCCGCTGCCAGCAGGGATGCTCCCCGAGACAGACGAGGAGAGGCTGACCCGGGGAGCTGAGCCGGGAGGGATGTTCTGCGTCTCGTGCCCCTCGAGCCTTCCCAAAAGCGCCTGCCGTGGAGGACAATTCAGGAGTCCCCCCGGGCCAGCAAAAGAGAGATGAGAAGGAAGAGATGATGGCCACGAAAAAAGCTCATGGTCTGTCAATCTTGAACTCCTCGAGACCAATCCTCAGCCCTCCCACCTAGCCCGGCCCCGCCGCCTCCGCGGCGCAGAGCTCCGAACGCCGCCCCGCTGCCGCCGCTCTCGCCGGCCCTCCGGATCCAGCCCGCACCGACGAGAGCCCGAGAGGCGTCGGCGCCCCGGTACAGTACCCGGGCTTAGTTGGATGAGAAGGACCATGGACGGAGACGAGAACAGTGGACGGAGACGAAGACAGAGGAGGGAGAGGAGGCGGAGAGGAAGCGGAGAGGAGGCGGCCCGGCCGGAGCAGAGACGGGGCTATCGGAGGCAGCGAGAAGCCGGGCGGCGGATGGGCGCTTTCGGCGCCAGCGGAGAGCGGGACTGGCGGCGCTGGCCGCGGTTCTGCTCGGTGCGCAAGGCTGGCGCTCGGCGACCGGCGGGCAAGGCTGGAGTTGCCGTGCAGGTCCCTCCAGGGAGGGAGGCTGCCGTCCTGCCTGGCAGGTTCTTCACAGAGCTCCGTCTCCCAACTAGCCTCCCGTCCGTCCCTCCCTCTGCTCCATAAAGTATTCCCTCGGAACACTCACCGGTCTTTTCTTTGTCGAGCCGTTCCCGTTTCCTTGCTTTACTCTCGGTCCTTCAGAGACCTCCTGCAGTCCGTCCTTCCCCTTTTCTACTTTCCTTTCTCTCTTGCTTAGCTCAGTCGCGCAGCTTCCCATTCTTCAGTGACTCCAAAAATCCACCTCTCTTTCCCGCACTCAACTCTCCAGCAAATTCTAATGGGCACTTCCACAACTGCACACCTTGACAGTCTCGTCAAATTCTTCTCCGTACGGTCCTGACTCTTTCTGTGCCCTGTCTTCTGGGAAGCAACATCCAATGCAAAAAGCCATTCTGACGGCTTTTTGTCTTTATCTCCGCGCCAGTGTCTGCAGGAAGAGCCCAGGGCTACTAGGACACATTGGTGGAGACAACGGAGGGCAGTGAGATCATCAGAAAGTGTTCACACGCCAACCTCCGGATCGGCGATTTTATCCCTTTCTACCGGCAGCTCCCGGGTCACAGCACGGAACTCCTCGCGCGCGCTGCTAAAGGGTGCAGAGAGCTGCGTGCGCCAGCGGGGCGGCTGTCGTTGTCGGGAGATGGACGTTGGACCTTCCTCTAACTCTCCGGACCCCCTCTTGTGGACACGGCGCTGTATTCCTTCGCCCTGGCAGACAGGGATTCATTGACACGGTCGCCTTTGGAGCTTTCAGGGGCTTTTCTTAGAAATGCACAACTCGTTTAATACTTTCTACAGGGCAGCAATGTAGCGCCCCTCTGAAAAAAGGGCGTTTCACTACTACACAAAGCACGGACCGCAGGAGTTCTCTAAAGGACAGAGAGAAAAGCAAGGGAAAAAAATGGCTTCACAAAAATAAGAGTGGTGAGTGTTTCGTGGGAATGCTTTATGGAGCAGAGGGGGGGACGGACGGGAGGCTAGTTGGGAGACTGAGCTCTGTGAAGAACCTGCCAGGCAGGACGGCAGCCTCGAGGGACCTGCACGGCCACCTCATTCGCGGCCACCACGGTCCCCGGGCGCCAGCCTTGCGCACCGAGCAGAACCGCGGCCAGCGCCGCCAGCCCCGCTCCCCAAAGAGCCGCATCCAGCGATCCGCCGCCCGGCCTCCCGCTGCCCCCAACGGCCCCGTCTCTCTGCTCCGGCCGGTCCGCCTCCTCCCCGCCTCCTCTCCCTCCTCTGCTTTCTTCTCCCTCCCCTGCCCTCCTCAACCAGTTCCGCCTCGGCACTCTGCCCCTCAACCTGCTGCAGATGTGCTGCTTCCACCACATCCAGTTCAGGTATGACAGGCTCTTCTCTTGTCCTCTGAGCAAGAGGAGAAGCAGGAGGGACACACAAGAGCTCTCCTCACAGAGGCTGCATCGCCAGGAAGTCCAAAGAAGTTCGGAGATTCTGTGCCACGTCCGAGCTTTCTCTGGGGATGCTGCTTCTCCCATGCACTGCCTCGCCGTAGCACTCGGACCACAGCCCCTGACAAAAGCCCAGGTGGTCTTTGTGGCTAGCAGAATTGCTCCTGCTGCCAGCAGGGATGCTCCCCGAGACAGACGAGGAGAGGCTGACCCGGGGAGCTCAGCCGGGAGGGATGTTCTGCGTCTCGTGCCCCTCGAGCATTCTCAAAAGCGCCTGCCGTGGAGGACAATTCAGGAGTCCCCCCGGGCCAGCAAAAGAGAGATGAGAAGGAAGAGATGATGGCCACGAAAAAAGCTCATGGTCTGTCAATCTTGAACTCCTCGAGACCGATCCTCAGCCCTCCCACCTAGCCCGGCCCCGCCGCCTCCGCGGCGCAGAGCTCCGAACGCCGCCCCGCTGCCGCCGCTCTCGCCGGCCCTCCGGATCCAGCCCGCACCGACGAGAGCCCGAGAGGCGTCGGCGCCCCGGTACAGTACCCGGGCTTAGTTGGATGAGGAGGACCGTGGACGGAGACGAGAACAGTGGACGGAGACGAAGACAGAGGAGGGAGAGGAAGCGGAGAGGAGGCGGGACTTCACGGTATTAAACAAACCCTAAAAGATATCTTTGGAATTTCATGGAATCAAAGGGGGAAAAAAAAGAATTCAATCCAATGACCAGAAACCATTGTATCGAACATTTCTTTAATATGTCAGCTGGGAATACATGGGGTACTCTGCCATGCATGGATCAAACATCTAGTATAAATTTCGGAATATAAATACAGTGACGCTTGAGAGACCCCTTCCCCAGCAGTGGAAAATTAGGTTATGATTTTGAGGTCATATAGCATCTTGGGTTTTATTCGTGGAGCAAGACTGCCATCTAGCGTCCATTTCTTCGGGGGGGGGGGCAGTCATGTTAGGAGAGTGGTCTTCTTGCTAATCAGGCCTCGTAGCGTCTCTGCTTGATCTATCCGACCTCGAACTCCTAAATTAAATGTTCTAGGATCAACTAAGACATATGTCTTAGAACTTCCCATTTGCTTAAACAATATTTAATTGACTTTCTTCTGAACAGAACAATCTCTTATTGAAGAACATTTCAGAGGCACGTAAGCTGATTTCTTGAAGATGGGCATACGATATACTCTCTATTCGTTTCCATGTGTTATCTACATTCTCTCTCCTAAAAATAACTGAAGTCTTAAAAGAATTAGGATATCATTTTTATCTAAGATAAAGCTTCTGATGTACTAAGTCGTTTAGAAAAGAGATCCTCTCTCATTTTAGTGCCATTGTGACAAGAGGGGGCTTCACGTAACACCTGGACCACTGAACACTGCAGATTCTCCTGGAATCAAAGGGCCATTGGGACACTCTAGGGCCTCATGGAAGAGGGAGGCAGTACAGAGAGACCTCAAATTAGAGGTTTGCGCAATCATCCACCAGAGGAAGTTCAACGAGGGGAAGTGCCAGATTCTCTCCCTGGGATGGGGCAACCTCGGTTGTACGGACAGACTGGGAATGACATGTTGCATAGCACTGCTGGAAAATGGCCTCTGGGATCGTGGTGGATGGCCAGCTGGCCAAGAGTCAGTGGTGCCCTGGCGGGGGCTCACTGCTCGCTCACACAAGGGTTTTCAGACACACGAGTCCTTCCCTTGCACACACCCAGACAGACAGTTCATGGCAGCAGGGGCAGTATCTCCTGGGGCTCCTGCTGCCACGCCCGGAGCCTGGATACATCTCAACCCTTGTGAGGTGCCACTTGCTCTGCCACTATCTGAGAAGCGCCACGGCCTGAGGGATGGGCACAGGGAGCTCTGTCCACAGAAGCACATCCCAGAACTGCATTCAGGGGCTTTGCCAGGGTTTAGTACTGTAAATTCAAAGTGACACCAGACACTCTTTGTCCCACAGAACTTCAAGGCTCCCCCATGAGGCTGATGGCAATTGTACTTGCTCAGGGTCATCTCCCCACACCACCACCAGGTGTGTGCTCAAGACTTGTCTCTTCAATGCAAAGAGAGTCACCCGCCCTAGTCCATCCGTGTCTCTCCAGGGAAGGCTAAAGAACTTCTGTGGGCTGGATGAGAAGCCAGTGCACATGGGAATGGACCACGCCCTTCCCTGGTGGTCCTTCATGTCCTTTTCCTGAGTTGAGAGCAATGGGAAAGGGAATGAACCTTTGGACTGTGCCTCAGAGTGCCCGTCAACCTGCTGCAGATATGCTGGTTCCAGCACATCCAGTTCAGATGTGACAGGCTGTTCCCTGGTCCTCTGAGTAAGAGGAGCAGGAGGAGGGACACAGAAGAGCTCTCCTCACAGAGGCCACATCGCCAGAAAGTCCAAAGAAGGTGGGAGATGCCATGCCACGTCCGAGCTTTCTCTGGGGAAGGTGCTTCTCCCATGCAAGGCCTCTCCGTAGCACTCGTGCCACATCCCCTGACAAAAGACCAGGTGGTCTTTATCACCAGCAGAAGTGCTCCTGTTACCAGTAGGGATGATCCCCGGGACAGGCCAGGAGAGGGACCTGCACGGCAACTCCAGCCGCGGCCCCCCGGTCGCCGGGCGCCAGCCTTGCGCACCGAGCAGAACCGCGGCCAGCGCCGCCAGTCCCGCTCTCCGCTGGCGCCGAAAGCGCCCATCCGCCGCCCGGCTTCTCGCTGCTCCGATAGCCCCGTCTCTGCTCCGGCCAGGCCGCCTCCTCTCCACCTCCTCTCCCTCCTCTGTCTTCGTCTCCGTCCACTGTTCTCATCTCCGTCCAAGGTCCTCCTCATCCAACTAAGCCCGGGTACTGTACCGGGGCGCCGACGCCTCTCGGGTTCTCGTCGGTGCGGGCTGGATCCGGAGGGCCGGCGAGAGCGGCGGCAGCTGGGTGGCGTTCGGAGCTCTGCGCCGCGGAGGCGGCGGGGCCGGGCTAGGTGGGAGGGCTGAGGATTGGTCTCGAGGAGTTCAAGATTGACAGACCATGAGCTTTTTTCGTGGCCATCATCTCTTCCTTCTCATCTCTCTTTTGCTGGCCCGGGGGGACTCCTGAATTGTCCTCCACGGCAGGCGCTTTTGAGAATGCTCGAGGGGCACGAGACGCAGAACATCCCTCCCGGCTCAGCTCCCTGGGTCAGCCTCTCCTGGAACATTTAATTTAGGAGTTCGAGGACGGATAGATCAAGCAGAGACGCTACGAGGCCTGATTAGCGAGAAGACCACTCTCCGAACATGACTGCCCCCCCCCGAAGAATGGACGCTAGATGGCAGTCTTGCTCCACGAATAAAACCTCAAAAAGCCCAGACATGTCATCATGGTGCAGGCCTCATCATGGCACAAGCCTCAAAGTGCCCAGAAATGTCATAATGGTGCAGGTCTCATCATCACAGTGAGCTCATAAAGCCTAGACACCTCATAATGGTGCAAGTCTAATCATCACACTGACCTCATAAAGGCCAGACATGTAATAATGGTGCATGCCTCATCATCACAGTGACCTCTTAAAGCCCAGACATGTCATAATTGTGCAGGCCTCATCATCACACTGACCTCATAAAGTCCAGGTATGTCATAATGGTGCAGGCCTCATCGTCACAGTGACCTCCTAAAGCCCAGACACCTCATAATGGTTCAAGCCTCATCATACCACTGACCTCATAAAGACAAGACACGTCATAATGGTGCAGGCCTCATCATGGCACACTGACCTCTAAGAGCCCAGACATGTAATTATGGTGCAGGTCTCATCATGGAACTGACCTCATAAAGCCCAGACATGTCATAATGGTGCAGTCCTCATCATGGCACTGACCTCCTAAAATTCGGATATGTCATAATGATGCAAGCCTCATCATCACAGGTTTGTCAGCCTGGAGACTCCTGGGGAGCAAGAGCCTTCTGTGCTGGAATCTTTGTTGTGGGAGGAATCCTTGCTTATAAGCAATTTTCGGAGTCGGTCTGGCAGTTGGGAGGCAGGTGTGAAAACAGGAAACAATAGCCCTTATCCCCAGGAAAGAAAGCCTGGAAACTTGGGTTTGTGGTGCAGTGTGTTTGCCAAGCTGGGGCGTCCATGAATAGCGAGTGCTTTCTGTGCTGTCATTTTTGTTGTGGGAGGAATCTTTGTTTCTATGCAATTTTGGGAGTTGGGCTGGCAGTTGTAGGCAGGTGTGAAAACAGGAAACAATAGCCACTATCCCCAGGAAAGAAAACCTGGAAACTTGGGTTTGTTGTGCAGTGTGTTTGCCAAGCTGGGGCGTCCATGAATAGCGAGTGCTTTCTGTGCTGTCATCTTTGTTGTGGGAGGAATCTTTGTTCTATGCAATTTTGGGAGTTGGGCTGGCAGTTGTAGGCAGGTGTGAAAACAGGAAACAATAGCCCACTATCCCCAGGAAAGAAAACCTGGAAACTTGGGTTTGTTGTGCAGTGTGTTTGCCAAGCTGGGGCGTCCATGAATAGCGAGTGCTTTCTGTGCTGTCATCTTTGTTGTGGGAGGAATCTTTGTTTCTATGCAATTTTGGGAGTTGGGCTGGCAGTTGGGAGGCAGGTGTGAAAACAGGAAATGACAGCGCTTATCGGCAGGAAAGAAAGCCTGGAAGCTTTGGCGTTGTGGTGCTTTTGGTTTGTCAGCCTGGAGACTCCATGGGGAGTAGGAGCTTTCTCTGCCTACATCTTCGCTGTGGGAGGAATCTTCCTTCGTATGCAATTTTGGGAGTTGGGCTGGCAGTTGGGAGGCAGGTGTGAAAACAGGAAACAATAGCCCTTATCGCCAGGAAAGAAAGCCAGGAAACTTGGGTTTGTGGTGCAGTGTGTTCGCCAAGCTGGGGCGTCCATGAATAGCGAGTGCTTTCTGTGCTGTCATCTTTGTTGTGGGAGGAATCTATGTTTATATGCAATTTTGGGACGTGGTCTGGCAGTTGGGGGGGGAGGTGTGAAAACAGGAAATGACAGTGCTTATCGGCAGAAAAGAAAGCCTGAAGCTTTGGCTTTGTGGTGCTTTTGGTTTGTCAACCTGGAGACTCCATGGGTAGCAGGAGCTTTCTCTGCCTACATCTACGCTGTGGGAGGAATCTTCCTTTGTATGGAATTTTGGGAGTTGGGCTGGCAGTTGGGAGGCAGGTGTGAAAACAGGAAATGACAGCGCTTATCGGCAGGAAAGAAAGCCTGGAAGCTTTGGCTTTGTGGTGCTTTTGGTTTGTCAGCCTGGAGACTCCATTGGGAGCAAGAGCCTTCTGTGCTGTCATCTTTATTGTGGGTGGAATCTTCGTTTATAAGCAATTTTCAGAGTCGGTCTGGCAGTTGGGAGGCAGGTGTGAAAACAGGAAACAATAGCCCTTATCCCCAGGAAAATAAGCCTGGAAACTTGGGTTTGTGGTGCAGTGTGTTTGCCAAGCTGGGGCGTCCATGAATAGCGAGTGCTTTCTGTGCTGTCATCTTTGATGTGGGAGGGATCTTTGTTTATATGCAGTTTTATGAGTTGGGCTGGCAGTTGTAGACAGGTGTGAAAACAGGAAACAATAACCATTATCCCCAGGACAGAAAACCTGGAAACTTGGGTTTGTGGTGCAATGTGTTTGCAAGCTGGGTCGTTCATGAATAGCGAGTGCTTTCTGTGCTGTCATCTTTGTTGTGGGAGGAATCTTTGTTTATATGCAATTATGGGAGTCAGGCTGGCAGTTGGGAGGCAGGTGTGAAAACAGGAAACAATAGCCATTATCCGCAGGAAAGAAAGCCTGGAAACTTGGGTTTGTGGTGCAGTGTGTTTGCCAAGCTGGGGCGTCCATGAACAGCGAGTGCATTCTGTCCTGTCATCTTTGTTGTGAGAGGAATCTTTGTTTTTATTCAATTTTGGGAGTTGGGCTGGCAGTTGGGAGGCAGGTGTGAAAACAGGAAATGACAGCGCTTATCGGCAGGAAAGAAAGCCTGGAAGATTTAGCTTTGTGGTGTTTTTGGTTTGTCAGCCTGGAGACTCCACGGGGAGCAAGAGCCTTCTGTGCTGTCATCTTTGTTGTGGGAGGAATCTTTGTTTCTATGCAATTTTGGGAGTTGGGCTGGCAGTTGGGAGGCAGGTGTGAAAACAGGAAACAATAGCCCTTATCCCAGGAAAAAAAGCCTGGAAACTTGGGTTTGTGGTGCAGTGTGTTTGCCAAGCTGGGGCGTCCATGAATAGCGAGTGCTTTCTGCGCTGTCATCTTTGATGTGGGAGGAATCTTTGTTTATATGCAATTTTGGGAGTCGGTCTGGCAGTTGGGAGGCAGGTGTGAAAACAGGAAATGACAGCGCTTATCGGCAGGAAAGAAAGCCTGGAAGCTTTGGCTTTGTGGTGCTTTTGGTTTGTCAGCCTGGAGACTCCATGGGGAGCAGGAGCTTTCTGTGCTGGAATCTTTGTTGTGGGAGGAATCTTTGTTTATAAGCAATTTCAGAGTCGGTCTGGCAGTTGGGAGGCAGGTGTGAAAACAGGAAACAATAGCTCTTATCCCCAGGAAAGAAAGCCTGGAAACTTGGGTTTGTGGTGCAGTGTGTTTGCCAAGCTGGGGCGTCCATGAATAGCGAGTGCTTTCTGCGCTGTCATTTTTGTTTTGGGAGGGATCTTTGTTTATGTGCAATTTTGGGAGTTCGGCTGGCAGTTGTAGGCAGGTGTGAAAACAGGAAACAATAACCATTATCCCCAGGACAGAAAACCTGGAAACTTGGGTTTGTGGTGCAATGTGTTTGCCAAGCTGGGGCGTTCATGAATAGCAAGTGCATTCTGTGCTGTCATCTTTGTTGTGGGAGGAATCTTTGTTTATATTAAATTTTGGGTGTCCGGCTGGCAGCTGGGAGGTAGGTGTGAAAACAGGAAACAATAGCCATTATCCGCAGGAAAGAAAGCCTGGAAGGTTTGGCTTTGTGGTGCTTTTGGTTTGTCAGCCTGGAGACTCCATGGGGAGCAGGAGCTTTCTCTGCCTACATCTTCGCTGTGGGAGGAATCTTCCTTCGTATGCAATTTTGGGAGTTGGGCTGGCAGTTGGGAGGCAGGTGTGAAAACAGGAAATGACAGCGCTTATCGGCAGGAAAGAAAGCCTGGAAGCTTTAGCTTTGTGGTGCTTTTGGTTTGTCAGCCCGGAGACTCCATGGGGAGCAAGAGCCTTCTGTGCTGGAATCTTTGTTGTGGGAGGAATCTTTGTTTAGAAGCAATTTTCAGAGTCGGTCTGGCAGTTGGGAGGCAGGTGTGAAAACAGGAAACAATAGCCCTTATCCCAGGAAAGAAAGCCTGGAAACTTGGGTTTGTGGTGCAGTGTGTTTGCCAAGCTGGGGCGTCCATGAATAGCGAGTGCTTTCTGTGCTGTCATCTTTGATGTGGGAGGAATCTTTGTTTATATGCAATTTTGGGAGTCAGTCTGGCAGTTGGGAGGCAGGTGTGAAAACAGGAAATGACAGCGCTTATCGGCAGGAAAGAAAGCCTGGAAGCTTTGGCTTTGTGGTGCTTTTGGTTTGTCAGCCTGGAGACTCCATGGGGAGCAGGAGCTTTCTCTGCCTACATCTTCGCTGTGGGAGGAATCTTCCTTCGTTTGCAATTTTGGGAGTTGGGCTGGCAGTTGGGAGGCAGGTGTGAAAACAGGAAATGACAGCGCTTATCGGCAGGAAAGAATGCCTGGAAACTTGGGTTTGTTGTGCAGTGTGTTTGCCAAGCTGGGGCGTCCATGAATAGCGAGTGCTTTCTGTGCTGTCATCTTTGTTGTGGGAGGAATCTTTGTTTATATGCAATTTTGGGAGTTGGGCTGGCAGTTGGGAGGCTGGTGTGAAAACAGGAAACAATAGGCATTATCGGCAGGAAAGAAAGCCTGAAAGCTTTGGCTTTGTGGTGCTTTTGGTTTGTCAGCCTGGAGACTCCATGCGGAGCAAGAGCCTTCTGTGCTGGAATCTTTGTTGTGGGAGGAATCTTTGTTTAGAAGCAATTTTCAGAGTCGGTCTGGCAGTTGGGAGGCAGGTGTGAAAACAGGAAACAATAGCCCTTATCCCAGGAAAGAAAGCCTGGAAACTTGGGTTTGTGGTGCAGTGTGCTTGCCAAGCTGGGGCGTCCATGAACAGCGAGTGCTTTCTGCGCTGTAATTTTTGTTGTGGGAGGAATATTTGTTTATATTCAATTTTTGGAGTTGGGCTGGCAGTTGCGACGTAATTGTGAAAACAGGAAATAACAGCGCTTATCCCCAGGAAAGAAAGCCTGAAAGCTTTGGCTTTGTGGTGCTTTTGGTTTGTCAGCCTGGAGACTCCATGCGGAGCAAGATCTTTCTGTGCTGGAATCTTTGTTGTGGGAGGAATCTTTGTTTAGAAGCAATTTTCAGAGTCGGTCTGGCAGTTGGGAGGCAGGTGTGAAAACAGGAAACAATAGCCCTTATCCCCAGGAAAATAAGCCTGGAAACTTGGGTTTGTGGTGCAATGTGTTTGCCAAGCTGGGGCGTCCATGAATAGCGAGTGCTTTCTGTGCTGTCATCTTTGTTGTGGGAGGAATCTATGTTTATATGCAATTTTGGGAGTTGGGCTGGCAGTTGGGAGGCAGGTGTGAAAACAGGAAACAATAGCCCTTATCCCCAGGAAAGAAAGCCTGGAAACTTGGCTTTGTGGTGCAATGTGTTTGCCAAGCTGGGGCGTCCATTAATGGCGAGTGCTTTCTGTGCTGTCATCTTTGATGTGGGAGGAATCTTTGTTTATATGCAATTTTGGGAGTCGGTCTGGCAGTTGGGAGGCAGGTGTGAAAACAGGAAATGACAGCTTATTGGCAGGAAAGAAAGCCTGGAAGCTTTGGCTTTGTGGTGCTTTTGGTTTGTCAGCCTGGAGACTCCATGGGGAGCAGGAGCTTTCTCTGCCTACATCTTCGCTGTGGAGGAATCTTCCTTCGTATGCAATTTTGGGAGTTGGGCTGGCAGTTGGGAGGCAGGTGTGAAAACAAGAAATGACAGCGCTTATCGGCAGGAAAGAAAGCCTGGAATCTTTGGCTTTGTGGTGCTTTTGGTTTGTCAGCCTGTAGACTCCATGCGGAGCAAGATCTTTCTGTGCTGTCATCTTTGTTGTGGGAGGAATCTTTGTTTATAAGCAATTTTCAGAGTCGGTCTGGCAGTTGGAGGCAGGTGTGAAAACAGGAAACAATAGCCCTTATCCCCAGGAAAGAAAGCCTGGAAACTTGGGTTTGTGGTGCAGTGTGTTTGCCAAGCTGGGGCGTCCATGAATAGCGAGTGCTTTCTGTGCTGTCATTTTTGTTGTGGGAGGAATCTTTGTTTATATGCAATTTTGGGAGTCGGTCTGGCAGTTGCTTGGCAAACACACTGCAAAAATGACAGCGCAGAAAGCACTTTCCTGGGGATAAGAGCTATTGTTTCCTGTTTTCACACCTGCCTCCCAACTGCCAGACCGACTCTGAAAATTGCTTATAAACAAAGATTCCTCCCACAACAAAGATTCCAGCACAGAAGGCTCTTGCTCCCCATGGAGTCTCCAGGCTGACAAACCAAAAGCACCACAAAGCTAAAGCTTCCAGGCTTTCTTTCCTGCCGATAAGCGCTGTCATTTCCTGTTTTCACACCTGCCTCCCAACTGCCAGCCCAGCTCCCAAAATTGCATACGAAGGAAGATTCCTCCCACAGCGGAGATGTAGGCAGAGAAAGCTCCTGCTCCCCATGGAGTCTCCAGGCTGACAAACCAAAAGCACCACAAAGCCAAAGCTTCCAGGCTTTCTTTCCTGGGGATAAGGTCTATTGTTTCCTGTTTTCACACCTGCCTCCCAACTGCCAGCCCAACTCCCAAATTGCATATAAACAAAGATTCCTCCCACAACAAAGATGACAGCACAGAATGCACTCGCTGTTCATGGACGCCCCAGCTTGGCAAACACACTGCACCACAAACCCAAGTTTCCAGGCTTTCTTTCCTGGGATAAGGGCTATTGTTTCCTGTTTTCACACCTGCCTCCCAGCTGCCAGCCTGACTCCCAAAATTGCATATAAACAAAGATTCCTCCCACAACAAAGATTCCAGCACAGAAGGCTCTTGCTCCGCATGGAGTCTCCAGGCTGACAAACCAAAAGCACCACAAAGCCAAAGCTTCCAGGCTTTCTTTCCTGCCGATAAGCGCTGTCATTTCCTGTTTTCACACCTGCCTCCAACTGCCAGCCCAACTCCCAAAATTGAATAAAATCAAAGATTCCTCCCACAACAAAGATTCCAGCACAGAATGCACTCGCTGTTCATGGACGCCCCAGCTTGGCAAACACACTGCACCACAAACCCAAGTTTCCAGGCTTTCTTTCCTGGGGATAAGGGCTATTGTTTCCTGTTTTCACACCTGCCTCCCAACTGCCAGCCCAACTCCCAAAATTGCTTCTAAACAAAGATTCCCCCCACAACAAAGATGACAGCACAGAATGCACTCGCTGTTCATGGACGCCCCAGCTTGGCAAACACATTGCACCACAAAGCCAAGTTTCCAGGCTTTCTTTCCTGGGGATAAGGGCTATTGTTTCCTGTTTTCACACCTGCCTCCCAACTGCCAGCTCAACTCCCAAAATTGCATAGAAACAAAGATTCCTCCCACAACAAAGATGACAGCACAGAAAGGTCATGCTTAGCATGGAGTCTCCGGGCTGACAAACCAAAAGCACGACAAAGCCAAAGCTTTCAGGCTTTCTTTCCTGCCGATAAGCGCTGTCATTTCCTGTTTTCACACCTGCCTCCCAACTGCCAGACCGACTCCCAAAATTGCATATAAAAAAGGATTCCTCCCACAACAAAGATGACAGCACAGAAAGCACTCGCTATTCATGGACGCCCCAGCTTGGCAAACACACTGCACCACAAACCCAAGTTTCCAGGCTTTCTTTCCTGGGGATAAGGGCTATTGTTTCATGTTTTCACACCTGCCTCCCAACTGCCAGCCCAACTCCCAAAATTGCATAGAAACAAAGATTCCTCCCACAACAAAGATTCCAGCACAGAAAGGTCGTGCTCCGCATGGAGTCTCCGGGCTCTCAAACCAAAAGCACCACAAAGCCAAAGCTTTCAGGCTTTCTTTCCTGCCGATAAGCGCTGTCATTTCCTGTTTTCACACCTGCCTCCCAACTCCCAAAATTGCATACGAAGGAAGATTCCTCCCACAGCGAAGATGTAGGCAGAGAAAGCTCCTACTTCCCATGGAGTCTCCAGGCTGACAAACCAAAAGCACCACAAAGCCAAAGCTTCCAGGCTTTCTTTCCTGGGGATAAGCGCTGTCATTTCCTGTTTTCACACCTGCCTCCCAACTGCCAGACCGACTCCCAAAATTGCACATAAACAAGGATTCCTCCCACAACAAAGATGACAGCACAGAAAGCACTCGCTATTCATGGACGCCCCAGCTTGGCAAACACACTGCACCACAAACCCAAGTTTCCAGGCTTTCTTTCCTGGAATAAGGGCTATTGTTTCCTGTTTTCACACCTGCCTCCCAACTGCCAGCCCAACTCCCAAAATTGCATAGAAACAAAGATTCCTCCCACAACAAAGAGTCCAGCACAGAAGGCTCTTGCTCCCCATGGAGTCTCCAGGCTGACAAACCAAAAGCACCACAAAGCTAAAGCTTCCAGGCTTTCTTTCCTGCCGATAAGCGCTGTCATTTGCTGTTTTCACACCTGCCTCCCAACTGCCAGCCCAACTCCCAAAATTGCATATGAAGGAAGATTCCTCCCACAGCGAAGATGTAGACAGAGAAAGCTCCTGCTCCCCATGGAGTCTCAAGGCTGACAAACCAAAAGCACCACAAAGCCAAAGCTTCCAGGCTTTCTTTCCTGCCGATAAGCTGTCATTTCCTGTTTTCACACCTGCCTCCCAACTGCCAGACCGACTCCCAAAATTGCATATAAACAAAGATTCCTCCCACATCAAAGATGACAGCACAGAAAGCACTCGCTTTCATGGACGCCCCAGCTTGGCAAACACACTGCACCACAAACCCAAGTTTCCAGGCTTTCTTTCCTGGGGATAAGGGCTATTGTTTCATGTTTTCACACCTGCCTCCCAACTGCCAGCCCAACTCCCAAAATTGCATAGGAAGAAAGATTCCTCCCACAGCGATGATGTAGGCAGAGAGCTCCTACTCCCCATGGAGTCTCCAGGCTGACAAACCAAAAGCACCACAAAGCCAAAGCTTCCAGGCTTTCTTTCCTGGGGATAAGCGCTGTCATTTCCTGTTTTCACACCTGCCTCCCAACTGCCAGACCGACTCCCAAAATTGCACATAAACAAGGATTCCTCCCACAACAAAGATGACAGCACAGAAAGCACTCTCTATTCATGGACGCCCCAGCTTGGCAAACACACTGCACCACAAACCCAAGTTTCCAGGCTTTCTTTCCTGGGGATAAGGGCTATTGTTTCCTGTTTTCACACCTGCCTCCCAACTGCCAGCCCAACTCCCAAAATTGCATAGAAACAAAGATTCCTCCCACAACAAAGATTCCAGCACAGAAAGGTCGTGCTCCGCATGGAGTCTCCGGGCTCTCAAACCAAAAGCACCACAAAGCCAAAGCTTTCAGGCTTTCTTTCCTGCCGATAAGCGCTGTCATTTCCTGTTTTCACACCTGCCTCCCAACTCCCAAAATTGCATACGAAGGAAGATTCCTCCCACAGCGAAGATGTAGGCAGAGAAAGCTCCTACTTCCCATGGAGTCTCCAGGCTGACAAACCAAAAGCACCATGAAACCAAAGCTTCCAGGCTTTCTTTCCTGGGGATAAGCGCTGTCATTTCCTGTTTTCACACCTGCCTCCCAACTGCCAGACCGACTCCCAAAATTGCACATAAACAAGGATTCCTCCCACAACAAAGATGACAGCACAGAAAGCACTCGCTATTCATGGACGCCCCAGCTTGGCAAACACACTGCACCACAAACCCAAGTTTCCAGGCTTTCTTTCCTGGGGATAAGGGCTATTGTTTCCTGTTTTCACACCTGCCTCCCAACTGCCAGCCCAACTCCCAAAATTGCATAGAAACAAAGATTCCTCCCACAACAAAGAGTCCAGCACAGAAGGCTCTTGCTCCCCATGGAGTCTCCAGGCTGACAAACCAAAAGCACCACAAAGCTAAAGCTTCCAGGCTTTCTTTCCTGCCGATAAGCGCTGTCATTTCCTGTTTTCACACCTGCCTCCCAACTGCCAGCCCAACTCCCAAAATTGCATATGAAGGAAGATTCCTCCCACAGCGAAGATGTAGACAGAGAAAGCTCCTGCTCCCCATGGAGTCTCAAGGCTGACAAACCAAAAGCACCACAAAGCCAAAGCTTCCAGACTTTCTTTCCTGGGGATAAGCGCTGTCATTTCCTGTTTTCACACCTGCCTCCCAACTGCCAGACCGACTCCCAAAATTGCATATAAACAAAGATTCCTCCCACATCAAAGATGACAGCACAGAAAGCACTCGCTTTCATGGACGCCCCAGCTTGGCAAACACACTGCACCACAAACCCAAGTTTCCAGGCTTTCTTTCCTGGGGATAAGGGCTATTGTTTCCTGTTTTCACACCTGCCTCCCAACTGCCAGCCCAACTCCCAAAATTGCATACGAAGGAAGATTCCTCCCACAGCGATGATGTAGGCAGAGAGCTCCTACTCCCCATGGAGTCTCCAGGCTGACAAACCAAAAGCACCACAAAGCCAAAGCTTCCAGGCTTTCTTTCCTGGGGATAAGCGCTGTCATTTCCTGTTTTCACACCTGCCTCCCAACTGCCAGACCGACTCCCAAAATTGCATATAAACAAAGATTCCTCCCACATCAAAGATGACAGCACAGAAAGCACTCGCTATTCATGGACGCCCCAGCTTGGCAAACACACTGCACCACAAACCCAAGTTTCCAGGCTTTCTTTCCTGGGGATAAGGGCTATTGTTTCCTGTTTTCACACCTGCCTCCCAACTGCCAGCCCAACTCTCAAAATTGCATAGAAACAAAGATTCCTCCCACAACAAAGATTCCAGCACAGAAAGGTCGTGCTCCGCATGGAGTCTCCGGGCTGTCAAACCAAAAGCACCACAAAGCCAAAGCTTCCAGGCTTTCTTTCCTGGGGATAAGCGCTGTCATTTCCTGTTTTCACACCTGCCTCCCAACTGCCAGACCGACTCCCAAAATTGCACATAAACAAGGATTCCTCCCACAACAAAGATGACAGCACAGAAAGCACTCGCTATTCATGGACGCCCCAGCTTGGCAAACACACTGCACCACAAACCCAAGTTTCCAGGCTTTCTTTCCTGGGGATAAGGGCTATTGTTTCCTGTTTTGACACCAGCCTCCCAACTGCCAGGCCGACTCCCAAAATTGCACATAAACAAAGATTCCTCCCACAACAAAGATGACAGCACAGAATGCACTCGCTGTTCATGGACGCCCCAGCTTGGCAAACACACTGCACCACAAACCCAAGTTTCCAGGCTTTCTTTCCTGGGGATAAGGGCTATTGTTTCCTGTTTTCACACCTGCCTCCCAACTGCCAGCCCAACTCCCAAAATTGCATAGAAACAAAGATTCCTCCCACAACAAAAATGACAGCACAGAAAGCACTCGCCATTCATGGACGACCAAGCATGGCAAACACACTGCACCACAAACCCAAGTTTCCAGGCTTTCTTTCCTGGGGATAAGAGCTATTGTTTCCTGTTTTCACACCTGCCTCCCAACTGCCAGACCGACTCTGAAAATTGCTTCTAAACAAAGATTCCTCCCACAACAAAGATTCCAGCACAGAAGGTTCTTGCTCCCCATGGAGTCTCCAGGCTGACAAACCAAAAGCACCACAAAGCTAAAGCTTCCAGGTTTTCTTTCCTGCCGATAAGCGCTGTCATTTCCTGTTTTCACACCTGCCTCCCAACTGCCAGCCCAACTCCCAAAATTGCATACGAAGGAAGATTCCTCCCACAGCGAAGATGTAGGCAGAGAAAGCTCCTGCTCCCCATGGAGTCTCCAGGCTGACAAACCAAAAGCACCACAAAGCCAAAGCTTCCAGGCTTTCTTTCCTGGGGATAAGCGCTGTCATTTCCTGTTTTCACACCTGCCTCCCAACTGCCAGCCCAACTCCCAAAATTGCATAGAAACAAAGATTCCTCCCACAACAAAGATTCCAGCACAGAAAGGTCGTGCTCCGCATGGAGTCTCCGGGCTCTCAAACCAAAAGCACCACAAAGCCAAAGCTTTCAGGCTTTCTTTCCTGCCGATTAGCGCTGTCATTTCCTGTTTTCACACCTGCCTCCCAACTGCCAGACCGACTCCCAAAATTGCACATAAACAAGGATTCCTCCCACAACAAAGATGACAGCACAGAAAGCACTCTCTATTCATGGACGCCCCAGCTTGGCAAACACACTGCACCACAAACCCAAGTTTCCAGGCTTTCTTTCCTGGGGATAAGGGCTATTGCTTCATGTTTTCACACCTGCCTCCCAACTGCCAGCCCAACTCCCAAAATTGCATAGAAACAAAGATTCCTCCCACAACAAAGATTCCAGCACAGAAAGGTCGTGCTCCGCATGGAGTCTCCGGGCTGTCAAACCAAAAGCACCACAAAGCCAAAGCTTTCAGGCTTTCTTTCCTGCCGATAAGCGCTGTCATTTCCTGTTTTCACACCTGCCTCCCAACTGCCAGCCCAACTCCCAAAATTGCATACGAAGGAAGATTCCTCCCACAGCGAAGATGTAGGCAGAGAAAGCTCCTACTTCCCATGGAGTCTCCAGGCTGACAAACCAAAAGCACCACAAAGCCAAAGCTTCCAGGCTTTCTTTCCTGGGGATAAGCGCTGTCATTTCCTGTTTTCACACCTGCCTCCCAACTGCCAGACCGACTCCCAAAATTGCACATAAACAAGGATTCCTCCCACAACAAAGATGACAGCACAGAAAGCACTCGCTATTCATGGACGCCCCAGCTTGGCAAACACACTGCACCACAAACCCAAGTTTCCAGGCTTTCTTTCCTGGAATAAGGGCTATTGTTTCCTGTTTTCACACCTGCCTCCCAACTGCCAGCCCAACTCCCAAAATTGCATATAAACAAAGATTCCTCCCACAACAAAGATTCCAACACAGAAGGCTCTTGCTCCCCATGGAGTCTCCAGGCTGACAAACCAAAAGCACCACAAAGCTAAAGCTTCCAGGCTTTCTTTCCTGCCGATAAGCGCTGTCATTTCCTGTTTTCACACCTGCCTCCCAACTGCCAGCCCAACTCCCTAAATTGCATACGAAAAAAGATTCCTCCCACAGCGAAGATGTAGGCAGAGAAAGCTCCTGCTCCCCATGGAGTCTCCAGGCTGACAAACCAAAAGCACCACAAAGCCAAAGCTTTCAGGCTTTCTTTCCTGCCGATAAGCGCTGTCATTTCCTGTTTTCACACCTGCCTCCCAACTGCCAGACCGACTCCCAAAATTGCATATAAACAAAGATTCCTCCCACATCAAAGATGACAGCACAGAAAGCACTCGCTATTCATGGACGCCCCAGCTTGGCAAACACACTGCACCACAAACCCAAGTTTCCAGGCTTTCTTTCCTGGGGATAAGGGCTATTGTTTCCTGTTTTCACACCTGCCTCCCAACTGCCAGCCCAACTCCCAAAATTGCATAGAAACAAAGATTCCTCCCACAACAAAGAGTCTAGCACAGAAGGCTCTTGCTCCCCATGGAGTCTCCAGGCTGACAAACCAAAAGCACCACAAAGCTAAAGTTTCCAAGCTTTCTTTCCTGCCGATAAGCGCTGTCATTTCCTGTTTTCACACCTGCCTCCCAACTGCCAGCCCAACTCCCAAAATTGCATACGAAAAAAGATTCCTCCCACAGCGAAGATGTAGACAGAGAAAGCTCCTGCTCCCCATGGAGTCTCAAGGCTGACAAACCAAAAGCACCACAAAGCCAAAGCTTCCAGGCTTTCTTTCCTGCCGATAAGCTGTCATTTCCTGTTTTCACACCTGCCTCCCAACTGCCAGACCGACTCCCAAAATTGCATATAAACAAAGATTCCTCCCACATCAAAGATGACAGCACAGAAAGCACTCGCTATTCATGGACGCCCCAGCTTGGCAAACACACTGCACCACAAACCCAAGTTTCCAGGCTTTCTTTCCTGGGGATAAGGGCCATTGTTTCCTGTTTTCACACCTGCCTCCCAACTGCCAGCCCAACTCCCAAAATTGCATACGAAGGAAGATTCCTCCCACAGCGATGATGTAGGCAGAGAGCTCCTACTCCCCATGGAGTCTACAGGCTGACAAACCAAAAGCACCACAAAGCCAAAGCTTCCAGGCTTTCTTTCCTGGGGATAAGCGCTGTCATTTCCTGTTTTCACACCTGCCTCCCAACTGCCAGACCGACTCCCAAAATTGCACATAAACAAGGATTCCTCCCACAACAAAGATGACAGCACAGAAAGCACTCGCTATTCATGGACGCCCCAGCTTGGCAAACACACTGCACCACAGACCCAAGTTTCCAGGCTTTCTTTCCTGGCGATAAGGGCTATTGTTTCCTGTTTTCACACCTGCCTCCCAACTGCCAGTCCAACTCCCAAAATTGCATATAAACAAAGATTCCTCCCACAACAAAAATGACAGCACAGAAAGCACTCGCTATTCATGGACGCCCCAGCTTGGCAAACACACTGCACCACAAACCCAAGTTTCCAGGCTTTCTTTCCTGGGGATAAGGGCTATTGTTTCCTGTTTTCACACCTGCCTCCCAACTGCCAGCCCAACTCCCAAAATTGCATAGAAACAAAGATTCCTCCCACAACAAAGATTCCAGCACAGAAAGGTCGTGCTCCGCATGGAGTCTCCGGGCTCTCAAACCAAAAGCACCACAAAGCCAAAGCTTCCAGGCTTTCTTTCCTGCCGATAAGCGCTGTCATTTCCCGTTTTCACACCTGCCTCCCAACTGCCAGACCGACTCCCAAAATTGCACATAAACAAGGATTCCTCCCACAACAAAGATGACAGCACAGAAAGCACTCGCTATTCATGGACGCCCCAGCTTGGCAAACACACTGCACCACAAACCCAAGTTTCCAGGCTTTCTTTCCTGGGGATAAGGGCTATTGTTTCCTGTTTTCAAACCTGCCTCCCAACTGCCAGCCCAACTCCCAAAATTGCACAGAAACAAAGATTCCTCCCACAACAAAGATGACAGCACAGAATGCACTCGCTGTTCATGGACGCCCCAGCTTGGCAAACACACTGCACCACAAACCCAAGTTTCCAGGCTTTCTTTCCTGGGGATAAGGGCTATTGTTTCCTGTTTTCACACCTGCCTCCCAACTGCCAGCCCAACTCCCAAAATTGCATAGAAACAAAGATTCCTCCCACAACAAAGATTCCAGCACAGAAAGGTCGTGCTCCGCATGGAGTCTCCGGGCTCTCAAACCAAAAGCACCACAAAGTCAAAGCTTTCAGGCTTTCTTTCCTGCCGATAAGCGCTGTCATTTCCTGTTTTCACACCTGCCTCCCAACTCCCAAAATTGCATACGAAGGAAGATTCCTCCCACAGCGAAGATGTAGGCAGAGAAAGCTCCTACTTCCCATGGAGTCTCCAGGCTGACAAACCAAAAGCACCACAAAGCCAAAGCTTCCAGGCTTTCTTTCCTGGGGATAAGCGCTGTCATTTCCTGTTTTCACACCTGCCTCCCAACTGCCAGACCGACTCCCAAAATTGCACATAAACAAGGATTCCTCCCACAACAAAGATGACAGCACAGAAAGCACTCGCTATTCATGGACGCCCCAGCTTGGCAAACACACTGCACCACAAACCCAAGTTTCCAGGCTTTCTTTCCTGGAATAAGGGCTATTGTTTCCTGTTTTCACACCTGCCTCCCAACTGCCAGCCCAACTCCCAAAATTGCATAGAAACAAAGATTCCTCCCACAACAAAGAGTCCAGCACAGAAGGCTCTTGCTCCCCATGGAGTCTCCAGGCTGACAAACCAAAAGCACCACAAAGCTAAAGCTTCCAGGCTTTCTTTCCTGCCGATAAGCGCTGTCATTTCCTGTTTTCACACCTGCCTCCCAACTGCCAGCCCAACTCCCAAAATTGCATATGAAGGAAGATTCCTCCCACAGCGAAGATGTAGACAGAGAAAGCTCCTGCTCCCCATGGAGTCTCAAGGCTGACAAACCAAAAGCACCACAAAGCCAAAGCTTCCAGGCTTTCTTTCCTGCCGATAAGCTGTCATTTCCTGTTTTCACACCTGCCTCCCAACTGCCAGACCGACTCCCAAAATTGCATATAAACAAAGATTCCTCCCACATCAAAGATGACAGCACAGAAAGCACTCGCTTTCATGGACGCCCCAGCTTGGCAAACACACTGCACCACAAACCCAAGTTTCCAGGCTTTCTTTCCTGGGGATAAGGGCTATTGTTTCCTGTTTTCACACCTGCCTCCCAACTGCCAGTCCAACTCCCAAAATTGCATAGGAAGAAAGATTCCTCCCACAGCGATGATGTAGGCAGAGAGCTCCTACTCCCCATGGAGTCTCCAGGCTGACAAACCAAAAGCACCACAAAGCCAAAGCTTCCAGGCTTTCTTTCCTGGGGATAAGCGCTGTCATTTCCTGTTTTCACACCTGCCTCCCAACTGCCAGACCGACTCCCAAAATTGCACATAAACAAGGATTCCTCCCACAACAAAGATGACAGCACAGAAAGCACTCGCTATTCATGGACGCCCCAGCTTGGCAAACACACTGCACCACAGACCCAAGTTTCCAGGCTTTCTTTCCTGGGGATAAGGGCTATTGTTTCCTGTTTTCACACCTGCCTCCCAACTGCCAGACCGACTCTGAAAATTGCTTCTAAACAAAGATTCCTCCCACAACAAAGATTCCAGCACAGAAGGCTCTTGCTCCCCATGGAGTCTCCAGGTTGACAAACCAAAAGCACCACAAAGCTAAAGCTTCCAGGCTTTCTTTCCTGCCGATAAGCGCTGTCATTTCCTGTTTTCACACCTGCCTCCCAACTGCCAGACCGACTCCCAAAATTGCACATAAACAAGGATTCCTCCCACATCAAAGATGACAGCACAGAAAGCACTCGCTATTCATGGACGCCCCAGCTTGGCAAACACACTGCACCACAAACCCAAGTTTCCAGGCTTTCTTTCCTGGGGATAAGGGCTATTGTTTCCTGTTTTCACACCTGCCTCCCAACTGCCAGCCCAACTCCCAAAATTGCATAGAAACAAAGATTCCTCCCACAACAAAGATTCCAGCACAGAAAGGTCGTGCTCCGGATGGAGTCTCCGGGCTGTCAAACCAAAAGCACCACAAAGCCAAAGCTTTCAGGCTTTCTTTCCTGCCGATAAGCGCTGTCATTTGCTGTTTTCACACCTGCCTCCCAACTGCCAGCCCAACTCCCAAAATTGCATACGAAGGAAGATTCCTCCCACAGCGAAGATGTAGGCAGAGAAAGCTCTTACTCCCCATGGAGTCTCCAGGCTGACAAACCAAAAGCACCACAAAGCCAAAGCTTCCAGGCTTTCTTTCCTGGGGATAAGCGCTGTCATTTCCTGTTTTCACACCTGCCTCCCAACTGCCAGACCGACTCCCAAAATTGCACATAAACAAGGATTCCTCCCACAACAAAGATGACAGCACAGAAAGCACTCGCTATTCATGGACGCCCCAGCTTGGCAAACACACTGCACCACAAACCCAAGTTTCCAGGCTTTCTTTCCTGGGGATAAGGGCTATTGTTTCCTGTTTTCACACCAGCCTCCCAACTGCCAGGCCAACTCCCAAAATTGCACATAAACAAAGATTCCTCCCACAACAAAGATGACAGCACAGAATGCACTCGCTGTTCATGGACGCCCCAGCTTGGCAAACACACTGCACCACAAACCCAAGTTTCCAGGCTTTCTTTCCTGGGGATAAGGGCCATTGTTTCCTGTTTTCACACCTGCCTCCCAACTGCCAGCTCAACTCCCAAAATTGCATACGAAGGAAGATTCCTCCCACAGCGAAGATGTAGGCAGAGAAAGCTCCTACTCCCCATGGAGTCTCCAGGCTGACAAACCAAAAGCACCACAAAGCCAAAGCTTCCAGGCTTTCTTTCCTGCCGATAAGCGCTGTCATTTCCTGTTTTCACACCTGCCTCCCAACTGCCAGCCCAACTCCCAAAATTGCATACGAAGGAAGATTCCTCCCACAGCGAAGATGTAGGCAGAGAAAGCTCCTACTCCCCATGGAGTCTACAGGCTGACAAACCAAAAGCACCACAAAGCCAAAGCTTCCAGGCTTTCTTTCCTGCCGATAAGCGCTGTCATTTCCTGTTTTCACACCTGCCTCCCAACTGCCAGACCGACTCCCAAAATTGCATATAAACAAGGATTCCTCCCACAACAAAGATGACAGCACAGAAAGCACTCGCTATTCATGGACGCCCCAGCTTGGCAAACACACTGCACCACAAAGCCAAGTTTCCAGGCTTTCTTTCCTGGGGATAAGGGCTATTGTTTCCTGTTTTCACACCTGCCTCCCAACTGCCAGCCCAACTCCCAAAATTGCACATAAACAAAGATTCCTCCCACAACAAAAATGACAGCACAGAAAGCACTCGCTATTCATGGACGCCCCAGCATGGCAAGCACATTGCACCACAAACCCAAGTTTCCAGGCTTTCTTTCCTGGGGATAAGAGCTATTGTTTCCTGTTTTCACACCTGCCTCCCAACTGCCAGACCGACTCTGAAAATTGCTTCTAAACAAAGATTCCTCCCACAACAAAGATTCCAGCACAGAAGGTTCTTGCTCCCCATGGAGTCTCCAGGCTGACAAACCAAAAGCACCACAAAGCTAAAGCTTCCAGGTTTCCTTTCCTGCGGATAAGCGCTGTCATTTCCTGTTTTCACACCTGCCTCCCAACTGCCAGCCCAACTCCCAAAATTGCATACGAAGGAAGATTCCTCCCACAGCGAAGATGTAGGCAGAGAAAGCTCCTGCTCCCCATGGAGTCTCCAGGCTGACAAACCAAAAGCACCACAAAGCCAAAGCTTCCAGGCTTTCTTTCTTTCCGGGGGATAAGGGCTATTGTTTCCTGTTTTCACACCTGCCTCCCAACTGCCAGCCCAACTCCCAAAATTGCATAGAAACAAAGATTCCTCCCACAACAAAGATTCCAGCACAGAAAGGTCGTGCTCCGCATGGAGTCTCCGGGCTCTCAAACCAAAAGCACCACAAAGCCAAAGCTTTCAGGCTTTCTTTCCTGCCGATTAACGCTGTCATTTCCTGTTTTCACACCTGCCTCCCAACTGCCAGACCGACTCCCAAAATTGCACATAAACAAGGATTCCTCCCACAACAAAGATGACAGCACAGAAAGCACTCGCTATTCATGGACGCCCCAGCTTGGCAAACACACTGCACCACAAACCCAAGTTTCCAGGCTTTCTTTCCTGGGGATAAGGGCTATTGTTTCCTGTTTCCACACCTGCCTCCCAGCTGCCAGCTCAACTCCCAAAACTGCATACGAAGGAAGATTACTCCCACAGCGAAGATGTAGGCAGAGAAAGCTCCTACTCCCCATGGAGTCTCCAGGCTGACAAACCAAAAGCACGACAAAGCCAAAGCTTCCAGGCTTTCTTTCCTGCCGATAAGCGCTGTCATTTCCTGTTTTCACACCTGCCTCCCAACTGCCAGCCCAACTCCCAAAATTGCATACGAAGGAAGATTTCTCCCACAGCGAAGATGTAGGCAGAGAAAGCTCCTACTCCCCATGGAGTCTACAGGCCGACAACCCAAAAGCACCACAAAGCCAAAGCTTCCAGGCTTTCTTTCCTGCCGATAAGCGCTGTCATTTCCTGTTTTCACACCTGCCTCCCAACTGCCAGACCGACTCCCAAAATTGCATATAAACAAGGATTCCTCCCACAACAAAGATGACAGCACAGAAAGCACTCGCTATTCATGGACGCCCCAGCTTGGCAAACACACTGCACCACAAACCCAAGTTTCCAGGCTTTCTTTCCTGGGGATAAGGGCTATTGTTTCCTGTTTTCACACCTGCCTCCCAACTGCCAGCCCAACTCCCAAAATTGCATAGAAACAAAGATTCCTCCCACAACAAAGATTCCAGCACAGAAAGGTCGTGCTCCGCATGGAGTCTCCGGGCTCTCAAACCAAAAGCACCACAAAGCCAAAGCTTCCAGGCTTTCTTTCCTGCCGATAAGCGCTGTCATTTCCTGTTTTCACACTTGCCTCCCAACTGCCAGACCGACTCCCAAAATTGCACATAAACAAGGATTCCTCCCACAACAAAGATGACAGCACAGAAAGCACTCGCTATTCATGGACGCCCCAGCTTGGCAAACACACTGCACCACAAACCCAAGTTTCCAGGCTTTCTTTCCTGGGGATAAGGGCTATTGTTTCCTGTTTTCACACCTGCCTCCCAACTGCCAGCCCAACTCCCAAAATTGCATATAAACAAAGATTCCTCCCACAACAAAAATGACAGCACAGAAAGCACTCGCTATTCATGGACGACCCAGCATGGCAAGCACATTGCACCACAAACCCAAGTTTCCAGGCTTTCTTTCCTGGGATAAGGGCTATTGTTTCCTGTTTTCACACCTGCCTCCCAACTGCCAGCCCAACTCCCAAAATTGCACATAAACAAAGATTCCTCCCACAACAAAGATGACAGCACAGAATGCACTCGCTGTTCATGGACGCC
Source organism: Pseudopipra pipra (assembly GCF_036250125.1). Taxonomy (NCBI): domain Eukaryota; kingdom Metazoa; phylum Chordata; class Aves; order Passeriformes; family Pipridae; genus Pseudopipra; species Pseudopipra pipra. Next base: position 35,892 of record NW_026990826.1, read on the forward strand.
CCAGCTTGGCAAACACACTGCACCACAAACCCAAGTTTCCAGGCTTTCTTTCCTGGGGATAAGGGCTATTGTTTCATGTTTTCACACCTGCCTCCCAACTGCCAGCCCAACTCCCAAAATTGAATATAAACAAAGATTCCTCCCACAACAAAAATGACAGCGCAGAAAGCACTCGCTATTCATGGATGCCCCAGCTTGGCAAGCACATTGCACCACAAACCCAAGTTTCCAGGCTTTCTTTCCTGGGGATAAGAGCTATTGTTTCCTGTTTTCACACCTGCCTCCCAACTGCCAGACCGACTCTGAAAATTGCTTCTAAACAAAGATTCCTCCCACAACAAAGATTCCAGCACAGAAGGCTCTTGCTCCCCATGGAGTCTCCAGGCTGACAAACCAAAAGCACCACAAAGCCAAAGCTTCCAGGCTTTCTTTTCTTGCCGATAAGCTGTCATTTCCTGTTTTCACACCTGCCTCCCAACTGCCAGACCGACTCCCAAAATTGCATATAAACAAAGATTCCTCCCACATCAAAGATGACAGCACAGAAAGCACTCGCTATTCATGGACGCCCCAGCTTGGCAAACACACTGCACCACAAACCCAAGTTTCCAGGCTTTCTTTCCTGGGGATAAGGGCTATTGTTTCCTGTTTCCACACCTGCCTCCCAGCTGCCAGCTCAACTCCCAAAACTGCATACGAAGGAAGATTACTCCCACAGCGAAGATGTAGGCAGAGAAAGCTCCTACTCCCCATGGAGTCTCCAGGCTGACAAACCAAAAGCACGACAAAGCCAAAGCTTCCAGGTTTTCTTTCCTGCCGATAAGCGCTGTCATTTCCTGTTTTCACACCTGCCTCCCAACTGCCAGCCCAACTCCCAAAATTGCATACGAAGGAAGATTCCTCCCACAGCGAAGATGTAGGCAGAGAAAGCTCCTACTCCCCATGGAGTCTACAGGCCGACAACCCAAAAGCACGACAAAGCCAAAGCTTTCAGGCTTTCTTTCCTGCCGATAAGCGCAGTCATTTCCTGTTTTCACACCTGCCTCCCAACTGCCAGACCGACTCCCAAAATTGCATATAAACAAGGATTCCTCCCACAACAAAGATGACAGCACAGAAAGCACTCGCTATTCATGGACGCCCCAGCTTGGCAAACACACTGCACCACAAACCCAAGTTTCCAGGCTTTCTTTCCTGGGGATAAGGGCTATTGTTTCCTGTTTTCACACCTGCCTCCCAACTGCCAGCCCAACTCCCAAAATTGCATAGAAACAAAGATTCCTCCCACAACAAAGATTCCAGCACAGAAAGGTCGTGCTCCGCATGGAGTCTCCGGGCTCTCAAACCAAAAGCACCACAAAGCCAAAGCTTCCAGGCTTTCTTTCCTGCCGATAAGCGCTGTCATTTCCTGTTTTCACACCTGCCTCCCAACTGCCAGACCGACTCCCAAAATTGCACATAAACAAGGATTCCTCCCACAACAAAGATGACAGCACAGAAAGCACTCGCTATTCATGGACGCCCCAGCTTGGCAAACACACTGCACCACAAACCCAAGTTTCCAGGCTTTCTTTCCTGGGGATAAGGGCTATTGTTTCCTGTTTTCACACCTGCCTCCCAACTGCCAGTCCAACTCCCAAAATTGCATATAAACAAAGATTCCTCCCACAACAAAAATGACAGCACAGAAAGCACTCGCTATTCATGGACGACCCAGCATGGCAAGCACATTGCACCACAAACCCAAGTTTCCAGGCTTTCTTTCCTGGGATAAGGGCTATTGTTTCCTGTTTTCACACCTGCCTCCCAACTGCCAGCCCAACTCCCAAAATTGCACATAAACAAAGATTCCTCCCACAACAAAGATGACAGCACAGAATGCACTCGCTGTTCATGGACGCCCCAGCTTGGCAAACACACTGCACCACAAACCCAAGTTTCCAGGCTTTCTTTCCTGGGGATAAGGGCTATTGTTTCCTGTTTTCACACCTGCCTCCCAACTGCCAGACCGACTTTGAAAATTGCTTCTAAACAAAGATTCCTCCCACAACAAAGATTCCAGCACAGAAGGCTCTTGCTCCCCATGGAGTCTCCAGGCTGACAAACCAAAAGCACCACAAAGCTAAAGCTTCCAGGTTTTCTTTCCTGTCGATAAGCGCTGTCATTTCCTGTTTTCACACCTGCCTCCCAACTGCCAGACCGACTCCCAAAATTGCATATAAACAAAGATTCCTCCCACAGCAAAGATGACAGCACAGAAAGCACTCGCTATTCATGGACGCCCCAGCTTGGCAAACACACTGCACCACAAACCCAAGTTTCCAGGCTTTCTTTCCTGGGGATAAGGGCTATTGTTTCCTGTTTTCACACCTGCCTCCCAACTGCCAGCCCAACTCCCAAAATTGCATAGAAACAAAGATTCCTCCCACAACAAAGATTCCAGCACAGAAAGGTCGTGCTCCGCATGGAGTCTCCAGGCTGACAAACCAAAAGCACCACAAAGCCAAAGCTTTCAGGCTTTCTTTCCTGCCGATTAGCGCTGTCATTTCGTGTTTTCACACCTGCCTCCCAACTGCCAGACCGACTCCCAAAATTGCACATAAACAAGGATTCCTCCCACAACAAAGATGACAGCACAGAAAGCACTCGCTATTCATGGACGCCCCAGCTTGGCAAACACACTGCACCACAAACCCAAGTTTCCAGGCTTTCTTTCCTGGGGATAAGGGCTATTGTTTCCTGTTTTCACACCTGCCTCCCAACTGCCAGCCCAACTCCCAAAATTGCATAGAAACAAAGATTCCTCCCACAACAAAAATGACAGCACAGAAAGCACTCGCTATTCATGGACGCCCCAGCATGGCAAGCACATTGCACCACAAACCCAAGTTTCCAGGCTTTTATTCCTGGGGATAAGGGCTATTGTTTCCTGTTTTCACACCAGCCTCCCAACTGCCAGGCCAACTCCCAAAATTGCACATAAACAAAGATTCCTCCCACAACAAAGATGACAGCACAGAATGCACTCGCTGTTCATGGACGCCCCAGCTTGGCAAACACACTGCACCACAAACCCAAGTTTCCAGGCTTTCTTTCCTGGGGATAATGGCGATTGTTTCCTGTTTTCACACCTGCCTCCCAGCTGCCAGCCTGACTCCCAAAATTGCATATAAAAAAGGATTCCTCCCACAACAAAGATGACAGCACAGAAAGCACTCGCTATTCATGGACGCCCCAGCTTGGCAAACACACTGCACCACAAACCCAAGTTTCCAGGCTTTCTTTCCTGGGGATAAGAGCTATTGTTTCCTGTTTTCACACCTGCCTCCCAACTGCCAGACCGACTTTGAAAATTGCTTCTAAACAAAGATTCCTCCCACAACAAAGATTCCAGCACAGAAGGCTCTTGCTCCCCATGGAGTCTCCAGGCTGACAAACCAAAAGCACCACAAAGCTAAAGCTTCCAGGTTTTCTTTCCTGTCGATAAGCGCTGTCATTTCCTGTTTTCACACCTGCCTCCCAACTGCCAGCCCAACTCCCAAAATTGCATACGAAGGAAGATTCCTCCCACAGTGAAGATGTAGGCAGAGAAAGCTCCTGCTCCCCATGGAGTCTCCAGGCTGACAAACCAAAAGCACCACAAAGCCAAAGCTTCCAGGCTTTCTTTCCTGGGGATAAGCGCTGTCATTTCCTGTTTTCACACCTGCCTCCCAACTGCCAGACCGACTCCCAAAATTGCATATAAACAAAGATTCCTCCCACAGCAAAGATGACAGCACAGAAAGCACTCGCTATTCATGGACGCCCCAGCTTGGCAAACACACTGCACCACAAACCCAAGTTTCCAGGCTTTCTTTCCTGGGGATAAGGGCTATTGTTTCCTGTTTTCACACCTGCCTCCCAACTGCCAGCCCAACTCCCAAAATTGCATAGAAACAAAGATTCCTCCCACAACAAAGATTCCAGCACAGAAAGGTCGTGCTCCGCATGGAGTCTCCAGGCTGACAAACCAAAAGCACCACAAAGCCAAAGCTTTCAGGCTTTCTTTCCTGCCGATTAGCGCTGTCATTTCGTGTTTTCACACCTGCCTCCCAACTGCCAGACCGACTCCCAAAATTGCACATAAACAAGGATTCCTCCCACAACAAAGATGACAGCACAGAAAGCACTCGCTATTCATGGACGCCCCAGCTTGGCAAACACACTGCACCACAAACCCAAGTTTCCAGGCTTTCTTTCCTGGGGATAAGGGCTATTGTTTCCTGTTTTCACACCTGCCTCCCAACTGCCAGCCCAACTCCCAAAATTGCATAGAAACAAAGATTCCTCCCACAACAAAAATGACAGCACAGAAAGCACTCGCTATTCATGGACGCCCCAGCATGGCAAGCACATTGCACCACAAACCCAAGTTTCCAGGCTTTTATTCCTGGGGATAAGGGCTATTGTTTCCTGTTTTCACACCAGCCTCCCAACTGCCAGGCCAACTCCCAAAATTGCACATAAACAAAGATTCCTCCCACAACAAAGATGACAGCACAGAATGCACTCGCTGTTCATGGACGCCCCAGCTTGGCAAACACACTGCACCACAAACCCAAGTTTCCAGGCTTTCTTTCCTGGGGATAATGGCGATTGTTTCCTGTTTTCACACCTGCCTCCCAGCTGCCAGCCTGACTCCCAAAATTGCATATAAAAAAGGATTCCTCCCACAACAAAGATGACAGCACAGAAAGCACTCGCTATTCATGGACGCCCCAGCTTGGCAAACACACTGCACCACAAACCCAAGTTTCCAGGCTTTCTTTCCTGGGGATAAGGGCTATTGTTTCCTGTTTTCACACCTGCCTCCCAACTGCCAGCCCAACTCCCAAAATTGAATATAAACAAAGATTCCTCCCACAACAAAAATGACAGCGCAGAAAGCACTCGCTATTCATGGACGCCCCAGCTTGGCAAGCACACTGCACCACAAACCCAAGTTTCCAGGCTTTCTTTCCTGGGGATAAGGGCTATTGTTTCCTGTTTTCACACCTGCCTCCCAACTGCCAGACCGACTCTGAAAATTGCTTCTAAACAAAGATTCCTCCCACAACAAAGATTCCAGCACAGAAGGCTCTTGCTCCGCATGGAGTCTCCAGGCTGACAAACCAAAAGCACCACAAAGCCAAAGCTTCCAGGCTTTCTTTTCTTGCCGATAAGCTGTCATTTCCTGTTTTCACACCTGCCTCCCAACTGCCAGACCGACTCCTAAAATTGCATATAAACAAAGATTCCTCCCACATCAAAGATGACAGCACAGAAAGCACTCGCTATTCATGGACGCCCCAGCTTGGCAAACACACTGCACCACAAACCCAAGTTTCCAGCTTTCTTCCTGA
>NW_026990827.1:0-41127 GCF_036250125.1 Pseudopipra pipra
TATGTTGCTTCCCAGAAGACAGGGCACAGAAAGAGTCAGGACCGTACGGAGAAGAATTTGACGAGACTGTCAAGGTGTGCAGTTGTGGAAGTGCCCATTAGAATAATTTGCTGGAGAGTTGAGTGCGGGAAAGAGAGGTGGATTTTTGGAGTCACTGAAGAATGGGAAGCTGCGCGACTCAGCTAAGCAAGAGAGAAAGGAAAGTAGAAAAGGGGAAGGACGGACTGCAGGAGGTCTCTGAAGGACCGAGAGTAAAGCAAGGAAACGGGAACGGCTCGACAAAGAAAAGACCGGTGAGAGTGTTCCGAGGGAATACTTTATGGAGCAGAGGGAGGGACGGACGGGAGGCTAGTTGGGAGACGGAGCTCTGTGAAGAACCTGCCAGGCAGGACGCAGCCTCCCTCCCTGGAGGGACCTGCACGGCAACTCCAGCCGCGGCCCCCCCGGTCGCCGGCGCCAGCCTTGCGCACGGAGCAGAACCGCGGCCAGCGCCGCCAGTCCCGCTCTCCGCTGGCGCCGAAAGCGCCCATCCGCCGCCCGGCTTCTCGCTGCCTCCGATAGCCCCGTCTCTGCTCCGGCCGGGCCGCCTCCTCCCCCGCCTCCTCTCCCTCCTCTGTCTTCGTCTCCGTCCACTGTTCTCGTCTCCGTCCCCGGTCCTCCTCATCCAACTAAGCCCGGGTACTGTACCGGGGCGCCGACGCCTCTCGGGCTCTCGTCGGTGCGGGCTGGATCCGGAGGGCCGGCGAGAGCGGCGGCAGCTGGGCGGCGTTCGGAGCTCTGCGCCGCGGAGGCGGCGGGGCCGGGCTAGGTGGGAGGGCTGAGGATTGGTCCTCGAGGAGTTCAAGATTGACAGACCATTGAGCTTTTTTTCGTGGGCCATCATCTCTTCCTTCTCATCTCTCTTTTGCTGGCCCGGGGGGACTCCTGAATTGTCCTCCACGGCAGGCGCTTTTGAGAATGCTCGAGAGGGCACGAGACGCAGAACATCCCTCCCGGCTCAGCTCCCCGGGTCAGCCTCTCCTCGTCTGTCTCGAGGAGCATCCCTGCTGGCAGCAGGAGCAATTCTGCTAGCCACAAAGACCACCTGGGCTTTTGTCAGGGGCTGTGGTACGAGTGCTACGGCCAGGCAGTGCATGGGAGAAGCAGCATCCCCAGAGAAAGCTCGGACGTGGCACAGAATCTCCGAACTTCTTTGGACTTCCTGGCGATGCAGCCTCTGTGAGGAGAGCTCTTGTGTGTCCCTCCTGCTGCTCCTCTTGCTCAGAGGACAAGAGAAGAGCCTGTCACACCTGAACTGGATGTGGTGGAAGCAGCACATCTGCAGCAGGTTGAGGGGCAGAGTGCCGAGGCGGAACTGGTTGAGGAGGGCAGGGAAGGAGAAGAAAGCAGAGGAGGGAGAGGAGGCGGGGAGGAGGCGGACCGGCCGGAGCAGAGAGACGGGGCTGTTGGGGGCAGCGGGAGGCCGGGCGGCGGATCGCTGGATGCGGCTCTTTGGGGAGCGGGGCTGGCGGCGCTGGCCGCGGTTCTGCTCGGTGCGCAAGGCTGGCGCCCGGGCACCGTGGTGGCCGCGAATGAGGTGGCCGTGCAGGTCCCTCGAGGCTGCCGTCCTGCCTGGCAGGTTCTTCACAGAGTTCAGTCTCCCAACTAGCCTCCCGTCCGTCCCCCCCTCTGCTCCATAAAGCATTCCACGAAACACTCACCACTCTTATTTTTGTGAAGCCATTCTTTTCCCTTGCTTTTCTCTCTGTCCTTTAGAGAACTCCTGCGGTCCGTGCTTTGTGTAGTAGTGAAACGCCCTTTTTTCATAGGGGCGCTACATTGCTGCCCTGTAGAAAGTATTAAACGAGTTGTGCATTTCTAAGAAAATCCCCTGAAAGCTCCAAAGGCGACCGTGTCAATGAATCCCTGTCTGCCAGGGCGAAGGAATACAGCGCCGTGTACCCAAGAGGGGGTCCGGGAGAGTTAGAGGAAGGGTCCAACGTCCATCTCCCGACAACGACAGCCACCCCGCTGGCGCACGCAGCTCTCTGCACCCTTTAGCAGCGCGCGCGAGGAGTTCCGTGCTGTGACCCGGGAGCTGCCGGTAGAAAGGGATAAAATCGCCGATCCGGAGGTTGGCGTGTGAACACTTTCTGATGATCTCACTGCCTTCCGTTGTCTCCACCAATGTGTCCTAGTACCCCTGGGCTCTTCCTGCAGACACTGGCGGGGAGATAAAGACAAAAAGCCGTCAGAATGGCTTTTTGCACTGGATGTTGCTTCCCAGAAGACAGGGCACAGAAAGAGTCAGGACCGTACGGAGAAGAATTTGACGAGACTGTCAAGGTGTGCAGTTGTGGAAGTGCCCATTAGAATTTGCTGGAGAGTTGAGTGCGGGAAAGAGAGGTGGATTTTTGGAGTCACTGAAGAATGGGAAGCTGCGCGACTCAGCTAAGCAAGAGAGGAAGGAAAGTAGGAAAGGGGAAGGACGGACTGCAGGAGGTCTCTGAAGGACCGAGAGTAAAGCAAGGAAACGGGAACGGCTCGACAAAGAAAAGACCGGTGAGTGTTCCGAGGGAATACTTTATGGAGCAGAGGGAGGGACGGACGGGAGGCTAGTTGGGAGACGGAGCTCTGTGAAGAACCTGCCAGGCAGGACGGCAGCCTCCCTCCCTGGAGGGACCTGCACGGCAACTCCAGCCGCGGCCCCCCGGTCGCCGGGCGCCAGCCTTGCGCACGGAGCAGAACCGCGGCCAGCGCCGCCAGTCCCGCTCTCCGCTGGCACCGAAAGCGCCCATCCGCCGCCCGGCTTCTCGCTGCCTCCGATAGCCCCGTCTCTGCTCCGGCCGGGCCGCCTCCTCTCCGCTGCCTCTCCGCTTCCTCTCCCTCCTCTGTCTTCGTCTCCGTCCACTGTTCTCGTCTCCGTCCACGGTCCTCCTCATCCAACTAAGCCCGGGTACTGTACCGGGGCGCCGACGCCTCTCGGGCTCTCGTCGGTGCGGGCTGGATCCGGAGGGCCGGCGAGAGCGGCGGCAGCGGGGCGGTGTTCGGAGCTCTGCGCCGCGGAGGCGGCGGGGCCGGGCTAGGTAGGAGGGCTGAGGATTGGTCTCGAGGAGTTCAAGATTGACAGACCATGAGCTTTTTTCGTGGCCATCATCTCTTCCTTCTCATCTCTCTTTTGCTGGCCCGGGGGGACTCCTGAATTGTCCTCCACGGCAGGCGCTTTTGAGAATGCTCGAGGGGCACGAGACGCAGAACATCCCTCCCGGCTCAGCTCCCCGGGTCAGCCTCTCCTCGTCTGTCTCGAGGAGCATCCCTGCTGGCAGCAGGAGCAATTCTGCTAGCCACAAAGACCACCTGGGCTTTTGTCAGGGGCTGTGGTACGAGTGCTACGGCCAGGCAGTGCATGGGAGAAGCAGCATCCCCAGAGAAAGCTCGGACGTGGCACAGAATCTCCGAACTTCTTTGGACTTCCTGGCGATGCAGCCTCTGTGAGGAGAGCTCTTGTGTGTCCCTCCTGCTGCTCCTCTTGCTCAGAGGACAAGAGAAGAGCCTGTCACACCTGAACTGGATGTGGTGGAAGCAGCACATCTGCAGCAGGTTGAGGGGCAGAGTGCCGAGGCGGAACTGGTTGAGGAGGGCAGGGAAGGGAGAAGAAAGCAGAGGAGGGAGAGGAGGCGTACCGGCCGGAGCAGAGAGACGGGGCTGTTGGGGGCAGCGGGAGGCCGGGCGGCGGATCGCTGGATGCGGCTCTTTGGGGAGCGGGGCTGGCGGCGCTGGCCGCGGTTCTGCTCGGTGCGCAAGGCTGGCGCCCGGGCACCGTGGTGGCCGCGAATGAGGTGGCCGTGCAGGTCCCTCGAGGCTGCCGTCCTGCCTGGCAGGTTCTTCACAGAGCTCAGTCTCCCAACTAGCCTCCCGTCCGTCCCCCCCTCTGCTCCATAAAGCATTCCCACGAAACACTCACCACTCTTATTTTTGTGAAGCCATTCTTTTCCCTTGCTTTTCTCTCTGTCCTTTAGAGAACTCCTGCGGTCCGTGCTTTGTGTAGTAGTGAAACGCCCTTTTTTCATAGGGGCGCTACATTGCTGCCCTGTAGAAAGTATTAAACGAGTTGTGCATTTCTAAGAAAAGCCCCTGAAAGCTCCAAAGGCGACCGTGTCAATGAATCCCTGTCTGCCAGGGCGAAGGAATACAGCGCCGTGTCCCCAAGAGGGGGTCCGGAGAGTTAGAGGAAGGTCCAACGTCCATCTCCCGACAACGACAGCCGCCCCGCTGGCGCACGCAGCTCTCTGCACCCTTTAGCAGCGCGCACGAGGAGTTCCGTGCTGTGACCCGGGAGCTGCCGGTAGAAAGGGATAAAATCGCCGATCCGGAGGTTGGCGTGTGAACACTTTCTGATGATCTCACTGCCTTCCGTTGTCTCCACCAATGTGTCCTAGTACCCCTGGGCTCTTCCTGCAGACACTGGCGGGGAGATAAAGACAAAAAGCCGTCAGAATGGCTTTTTGCACTGGATGTTGCTTCCCAGAAGACAGGGCACAGAAAGAGTCAGGACCGTACGGAGAAGAATTTGACGAGACTGTCAAGGTGTGCAGTTGTGGAAGTGCCCATTAGAATAATTTGCTGGAGAGTTGAGTGCGGGAAAGAGAGGTGGATTTTTGGAGTCACTGAAGAATGGGAAGCTGCGCGACTCAGCTAAGCAAGAGAGAAAGGAAAGTAGAAAAGGGGAAGGACGGACTGCAGGAGGTCTCTGAAGGACCGAGAGTAAAGCAAGGAAACGGGAACGGCTCGACAAAGAAAAGACCGGTGAGTGTTCCGAGGGAATACTTTATGGAGCAGAGGGAGGGACGGACGGGAGGCTAGTTGGGAGACGGAGCTCTGTGAAGAACCTGCCAGGCAGGACGGCAGCCTCCCTCCCTGGAGGGACCTGCACGGCAACTCCAGCCGCGGCCCCCCGGTCGCCGGGCGCCAGCCTTGCGCACGGAGCAGAACCGCGGCCAGCGCCGCCAGTCCCGCTCTCCGCTGGCGCCGAAAGCGCCCATCCGCCGCCCGGCTTCTCGCTGCCTCCGATAGCCCCGTCTCTGCTCCGGCCGGGCCGCCTCCTCCCCGCCTCCTCTCCCTCCTCTGTCTTCGTCTCCGTCCACTGTTCTCGTCTCCGTCCCCGGTCCTCCTCATCCAACTAAGCCCGGGTACTGTACCGGGGCGCCGACGCCTCTCGGGCTCTCGTCGGTGCGGGCTGGATCCGGAGGGCCGGCGAGAGCGGCGGCAGCTGGGCGGCGTTCGGAGCTCTGCGCCGCGGAGGCGGCGGGGCCGGGCTAGGTGGGAGGGCTGAGGATTGGTCTCGAGGAGTTCAAGATTGACAGACCATGAGCTTTTTTCGTGGCCATCATCTCTTCCTTCTCATCTCTCTTTTGCTGGCCCGGGGGGACTCCTGAATTGTCCTCCACGGCAGGCGCTTTTGAGAATGCTCGAGGGGCACGAGACGCAGAACATCCCTCCCGGCTCAGCTCCCCGGGTCAGCCTCTCCTCGTCTGTCTCGAGGAGCATCCCTGCTGGCAGCAGGAGCAATTCTGCTAGCCACAAAGACCACCTGGGCTTTTGTCAGGGGCTGTGGTACGAGTGCTACGGCCAGGCAGTGCATGGGAGAAGCAGCATCCCCAGAGAAAGCTCGGACGTGGCACAGAATCTCCGAACTTCTTTGGACTTCCTGGCGATGCAGCCTCTGTGAGGAGAGCTCTTGTGTGTCCCTCCTGCTGCTCCTCTTGCTCAGAGGACAAGAGAAGAGCCTGTCACACCTGAACTGGATGTGGTGGAAGCAGCACATCTGCAGCAGGTTGAGGGGCAGAGTGCCGAGGCGGAACTGGTTGAGGAGGGCAGGGAAGGGAGAAGAAAGCAGAGGAGGGAGAGGAGGCGGGGAGGAGGCGGACCGGCCGGAGCAGAGAGACGGGGCTGTTGGGGGCAGCGGGAGGCCGGGCGGCGGATCGCTGGATGCGGCTCTTTGGGGAGCGGGGCTGGCGGCGCTGGCCGCGGTTCTGCTCGGTGCGCAAGGCTGGCGCCCGGGCACCGTGGTGGCCGCGAATGAGGTGGCCGTGCAGGTCCCTCGAGGCTGCCGTCCTGCCTGGCAGGTTCTTCACAGAGTTCAGTCTCCCAACTAGCCTCCCGTCCGTCCCCCCCTCTGCTCCATAAAGCATTCCCACGAAACACTCACCACTCTTATTTTTGTGAAGCCATTCTTTTCCCTTGCTTTTCTCTCTGTCCTTTAGAGAACTCCTGCGGTCCGTGCTTTGTGTAGTAGTGAAACGCCCTTTTTTCATAGGGGCGCTACATTGCTGCCCTGTAGAAAGTATTAAACGAGTTGTGCATTTCTAAGAAAATCCCCTGAAAGCTCCAAAGGCGACCGTGTCAATGAATCCCTGTCTGCCAGGGCGAAGGAATACAGCGCCGTGTACCCAAGAGGGGGTCCGGAGAGTTAGAGGAAGGTCCAACGTCCATCTCCCGACAACGACAGCCACCCCGCTGGCGCACGCAGCTCTCTGCACCCTTTAGCAGCGCGCGCGAGGAGTTCCGTGCTGTGACCCGGGAGCTGCCGGTAGAAAGGGATAAAATCGCCGATCCGGAGGTTGGCGTGTGAACACTTTCTGATGATCTCACTGCCTTCCGTTGTCTCCACCAATGTGTCCTAGTACCCCTGGGCTCTTCCTGCAGACACTGGCGGGGAGATAAAGACAAAAAGCCGTCAGAATGGCTTTTTGCACTGGATGTTGCTTCCCAGAAGACAGGGCACAGAAAGAGTCAGGACCGTACGGAGAAGAATTTGACGAGACTGTCAAGGTGTGCAGTTGTGGAAGTGCCCATTAGAATTTGCTGGAGAGTTGAGTGCGGGAAAGAGAGGTGGATTTTTGGAGTCACTGAAGAATGGGAAGCTGCGCGACTCAGCTAAGCAAGAGAGGAAGGAAAGTAGGAAAGGGGAAGGACGGACTGCAGGAGGTCTCTGAAGGACCGAGAGTAAAGCAAGGAAACGGGAACGGCTCGACAAAGAAAAGACCGGTGAGTGTTCCGAGGGAATACTTTATGGAGCAGAGGGAGGGACGGACGGGAGGCTAGTTGGGAGACGGAGCTCTGTGAAGAACCTGCCAGGCAGGACGGCAGCCTCCCTCCCTGGAGGGACCTGCACGGCAACTCCAGCCGCGGCCCCCCGGTCGCCGGGCGCCAGCCTTGCGCACGGAGCAGAACCGCGGCCAGCGCCGCCAGTCCCGCTCTCCGCTGGCACCGAAAGCGCCCATCCGCCGCCCGGCTTCTCGCTGCCTCCGATAGCCCCGTCTCTGCTCCGGCCGGGCCGCCTCCTCTCCGCTGCCTCTCCGCTTCCTCTCCCTCCTCTGTCTTCGTCTCCGTCCACTGTTCTCGTCTCCGTCCACGGTCCTCCTCATCCAACTAAGCCCGGGTACTGTACCGGGGCGCCGACGCCTCTCGGGCTCTCGTCGGTGCGGGCTGGATCCGGAGGGCCGGCGAGAGCGGCGGCAGCGGGGCGGTGTTCGGAGCTCTGCGCCGCGGAGGCGGCGGGGCCGGGCTAGGTAGGAGGGCTGAGGATTGGTCTCGAGGAGTTCAAGATTGACAGACCATGAGCTTTTTTCGTGGCCATCATCTCTTCCTTCTCATCTCTCTTTTGCTGGCCCGGGGGGACTCCTGAATTGTCCTCCACGGCAGGCGCTTTTGAGAATGCTCGAGGGGCACGAGACGCAGAACATCCCTCCCGGCTCAGCTCCCCGGGTCAGCCTCTCCTCGTCTGTCTCGAGGAGCATCCCTGCTGGCAGCAGGAGCAATTCTGCTAGCCACAAAGACCACCTGGGCTTTTGTCAGGGGCTGTGGTACGAGTGCTACGGCCAGGCAGTGCATGGGAGAAGCAGCATCCCCAGAGAAAGCTCGGACGTGGCACAGAATCTCCGAACTTCTTTGGACTTCCTGGCGATGCAGCCTCTGTGAGGAGAGCTCTTGTGTGTCCCTCCTGCTGCTCCTCTTGCTCAGAGGACAAGAGAAGAGCCTGTCACACCTGAACTGGATGTGGTGGAAGCAGCACATCTGCAGCAGGTTGAGGGGCAGAGTGCCGAGGCGGAACTGGTTGAGGAGGGCAGGGAAGGGAGAAGAAAGCAGAGGAGGGAGAGGAGGCGTACCGGCCGGAGCAGAGAGACGGGGCTGTTGGGGGCAGCGGGAGGCCGGGCGGCGGATCGCTGGATGCGGCTCTTTGGGGAGCGGGGCTGGCGGCGCTGGCCGCGGTTCTGCTCGGTGCGCAAGGCTGGCGCCCGGGGACCGTGGTGGCCGCGAATGAGGTGGCCGTGCAGGTCCCTCGAGGCTGCCGTCCTGCCTGGCAGGTTCTTCACAGAGCTCAGTCTCCCAACTAGCCTCCCGTCCGTCCCCCCCTCTGCTCCATAAAGCATTCCCACGAAACACTCACCACTCTTATTTTTGTGAAGCCATTCTTTTCCCTTGCTTTTCTCTCTGTCCTTTAGAGAACTCCTGCGGTCCGTGCTTTGTGTAGTAGTGAAACGCCCTTTTTTCATAGGGGCGCTACATTGCTGCCCTGTAGAAAGTATTAAACGAGTTGTGCATTTCTAAGAAAAGCCCCTGAAAGCTCCAAAGGCGACCGTGTCAATGAATCCCTGTCTGCCAGGGCGAAGGAATACAGCGCCGTGTCCCCAAGAGGGGGTCCGGAGAGTTAGAGGAAGGTCCAACGTCCATCTCCCGACAACGACAGCCGCCCCGCTGGCGCACGCAGCTCTCTGCACCCTTTAGCAGCGCGCACGAGGAGTTCCGTGCTGTGACCCGGGAGCTGCCGGTAGAAAGGGATAAAATCGCCGATCCGGAGGTTGGCGTGTGAACACTTTCTGATGATCTCACTGCCTTCCGTTGTCTCCACCAATGTGTCCTAGTACCCCTGGGCTCTTCCTGCAGATACTGGCGGGGAGATAAAGACAAAAAGCCGTCAGAATGGCTTTTTGCACTGGATGTTGCTTCCCAGAAGACAGGGCACAGAAAGAGTCAGGACCGTACGGAGAAGAATTTGACGAGACTGTCAAGGTGTGCAGTTGTGGAAGTGCCCATTAGAATAATTTGCTGGAGAGTTGAGTGCGGGAAAGAGAGGTGGATTTTTGGAGTCACTGAAGAATGGGAAGCTGCGCGACTCAGCTAAGCAAGAGAGAAAGGAAAGTAGAAAAGGGGAAGGACGGACTGCAGGAGGTCTCTGAAGGACCGAGAGTAAAGCAAGGAAACGGGAACGGCTCGACAAAGAAAAGACCGGTGAGTGTTCCGAGGGAATACTTTATGGAGCAGAGGGAGGGACGGACGGGAGGCTAGTTGGGAGACGGAGCTCTGTGAAGAACCTGCCAGGCAGGACGGCAGCCTCCCTCCCTGGAGGGACCTGCACGGCAACTCCAGCCGCGGCCCCCCGGTCGCCGGGCGCCAGCCTTGCGCACGGAGCAGAACCGCGGCCAGCGCCGCCAGTCCCGCTCTCCGCTGGCGCCGAAAGCGCCCATCCGCCGCCCGGCTTCTCGCTGCCTCCGATAGCCCCGTCTCTGCTCCGGCCGGGCCGCCTCCTCCCCGCCTCCTCTCCCTCCTCTGTCTTCGTCTCCGTCCACTGTTCTCGTCTCCGTCCCCGGTCCTCCTCATCCAACTAAGCCCGGGTACTGTACCGGGGCGCCGACGCCTCTCGGGCTCTCGTCGGTGCGGGCTGGATCCGGAGGGCCGGCGAGAGCGGCGGCAGCTGGGCGGCGTTCGGAGCTCTGCGCCGCGGAGGCGGCGGGGCCGGGCTAGGTGGGAGGGCTGAGGATTGGTCTCGAGGAGTTCAAGATTGACAGACCATGAGCTTTTTTCGTGGCCATCATCTCTTCCTTCTCATCTCTCTTTTGCTGGCCCGGGGGGACTCCTGAATTGTCCTCCACGGCAGGCGCTTTTGAGAATGCTCGAGGGGCACGAGACGCAGAACATCCCTCCCGGCTCAGCTCCCCGGGTCAGCCTCTCCTCGTCTGTCTCGAGGAGCATCCCTGCTGGCAGCAGGAGCAATTCTGCTAGCCACAAAGACCACCTGGGCTTTTGTCAGGGGCTGTGGTACGAGTGCTACGGCCAGGCAGTGCATGGGAGAAGCAGCATCCCCAGAGAAAGCTCGGACGTGGCACAGAATCTCCGAACTTCTTTGGACTTCCTGGCGATGCAGCCTCTGTGAGGAGAGCTCTTGTGTGTCCCTCCTGCTGCTCCTCTTGCTCAGAGGACAAGAGAAGAGCCTGTCACACCTGAACTGGATGTGGTGGAAGCAGCACATCTGCAGCAGGTTGAGGGGCAGAGTGCCGAGGCGGAACTGGTTGAGGAGGGCAGGGAAGGGAGAAGAAAGCAGAGGAGGGAGAGGAGGCGGGGAGGAGGCGGACCGGCCGGAGCAGAGAGACGGGGCTGTTGGGGGCAGCGGGAGGCCGGGCGGCGGATCGCTGGATGCGGCTCTTTGGGGAGCGGGGCTGGCGGCGCTGGCCGCGGTTCTGCTCGGTGCGCAAGGCTGGCGCCCGGGCACCGTTGTGGCCGCGAATGAGGTGGCCGTGCAGGTCCCTCGAGGCTGCCGTCCTGCCTGGCAGGTTCTTCACAGAGTTCAGTCTCCCAACTAGCCTCCCGTCCGTCCCCCCCTCTGCTCCATAAAGCATTCCCACGAAACACTCACCACTCTTATTTTTGTGAAGCCATTCTTTTCCCTTGCTTTTCTCTCTGTCCTTTAGAGAACTCCTGCGGTCCGTGCTTTGTGTAGTAGTGAAACGCCCTTTTTTCATAGGGGCGCTACATTGCTGCCCTGTAGAAAGTATTAAACGAGTTGTGCATTTCTAAGAAAAGCCCCTGAAAGCTCCAAAGGCGACCGTGTCAATGAATCCCTGTCTGCCAGGGCGAAGGAATACAGCGCCGTGTACCCAAGAGGGGGTCCGGAGAGTTAGAGGAAGGTCCAACGTCCATCTCCCGACAACGACAGCCACCCCGCTGGCGCACGCAGCTCTCTGCACCCTTTAGCAGCGCGCGCGAGGAGTTCCGTGCTGTGACCCGGGAGCTGCCGGTAGAAAGGGATAAAATCGCCGATCCGGAGGTTGGCGTGTGAACACTTTCTGATGATCTCACTGCCTTCCGTTGTCTCCACCAATGTGTCCTAGTACCCCTGGGCTCTTCCTGCAGACACTGGCGGGGAGATAAAGACAAAAAGCCGTCAGAATGGCTTTTTGCACTGGATGTTGCTTCCCAGAAGACAGGGCACAGAAAGAGTCAGGACCGTACGGAGAAGAATTTGACGAGACTGTCAAGGTGTGCAGTTGTGGAAGTGCCCATTAGAATAATTTGCTGGAGAGTTGAGTGCGGGAAAGAGAAGTGGATTTTTGGAGTCACTGAAGAATGGGAAGCTGCGCGACTCAGCTAAGCAAGAGAGAAAGGAAAGTAGAAAAGGGGAAGGACGGACTGCAGGAGGTCTCTGAAGGACCGAGAGTAAAGCAAGGAAACGGGAACGGCTCGACAAAGAAAAGACCGGTGAGTGTTCCGAGGGAATACTTTATGGAGCAGAGGGAGGGACGGACGGGAGGCTAGTTGGGAGACGGAGCTCTGTGAAGAACCTGCCAGGCAGGACGGCAGCCTCCCTCCCTGGAGGGACCTGCACGGCAACTCCAGCCGCGGCCCCCCGGTCACCGGGCGCCAGCCTTGCGCACGGAGCAGAACCGCGGCCAGCGCCGCCAGTCCCGCTCTCCGCTGGCGCCGAAAGCGCCCATCCGCCGCCCGGCTTCTCGCTGCCTCCGATAGCCCCGTCTCTGCTCCGGCCGGGCCGCCTCCTCTCCGCTGCCTCTCCGCTTCCTCTCCCTCCTCTGTCTTCGTCTCCGTCCACTGTTCTCGTCTCCGTCCACGGTCCTCCTCATCCAACTAAGCCCGGGTACTGTACCGGGGCGCCGACGCCTCTCGGGCTCTCGTCGGTGCGGGCTGGATCCGGAGGGCCGGCGAGAGCGGCGGCAGCGGGGCGGTGTTCGGAGCTCTGCGCCGCGGAGGCGGCGGGGCCGGGCTAGGTAGGAGGGCTGAGGATTGGTCTCGAGGAGTTCAAGATTGACAGACCATGAGCTTTTTTCATGGCCATCATCTCTTCCTTCTCATCTCTCTTTTGCTGGCCCGGGGGGACTCCTGAATTGTCCTCCACGGCAGGCGCTTTTGAGAATGCTCGAGGGGCACGAGACGCAGAACATCCCTCCCGGCTCAGCTCCCCGGGTCAGCCTCTCCTCGTCTGTCTCGAGGAGCATCCCTGCTGGCAGCAGGAGCAATTCTGCTTGCCACAAAGACCACCTGGGCTTTTGTCAGGGGCTGTGGTACGAGTGCTACGGCCAGGCAGTGCATGGGAGAAGCAGCATCCCCAGAGAAAGCTCGGACGTGGCACAGAATCTCCGAACTTCTTTGGACTTCCTGGCGATGCAGCCTCTGTGAGGAGAGCTCTTGTGTGTCCCTCCTGCTGCTCCTCTTGCTCAGAGGACAAGAGAAGAGCCTGTCACACCTGAACTGGATGTGGTGGAAGCAGCACATCTGCAGCAGGTTGAGGGGCAGAGTGCCGAGGCGGAACTGGTTGAGGAGGGCAGGGAAGGGAGAAGAAAGCAGAGGAGGGAGAGGAGGCGGACCGGCCGGAGCAGAGAGACGGGGCTGTTGGGGGCAGCGGGAGGCCGGGCGGCGGATCGCTGGATGCGGCTCTTTGGGGAGCGGGGCTGGCGGCGCTGGCCGCGGTTCTGCTCGGTGCGCAAGGCTGGCGCCCGGGCACCGTGGTGGCCGCGAATGAGGTGGCCGTGCAGGTCCCTCGAGGCTGCCGTCCTGCCTGGCAGGTTCTTCACAGAGCTCAGTCTCCCAACTAGCCTCCCGTCCGTCCCCCCCTCTGCTCCATAAAGCATTCCCACGAAACACTCACCACTCTTATTTTTGTGAAGCCATTCTTTTCCCTTGCTTTTCTCTCTGTCCTTTAGAGAACTCCTGCGGTCCGTGCTTTGTGTAGTAGTGAAACGCCCTTTTTTCATAGGGGCGCTACATTGCTGCCCTGTAGAAAGTATTAAACGAGTTGTGCATTTCTAAGAAAAGCCCCTGAAAGCTCCAAAGGCGACCGTGTCAATGAATCCCTGTCTGCCAGGGCGAAGGAATACAGCGCCGTGTCCCCAAGAGGGGGTCCGGAGAGTTAGAGGAAGGTCCAACGTCCATCTCCCGACAACGACAGCCGCCCCGCTGGCGCACGCAGCTCTCTGCACCCTTTAGCAGCGCGCGCGAGGAGTTCCGTGCTGTGACCCGGGAGCTGCCGGTAGAAAGGGATAAAATCGCCGATCCGGAGGTTGGCGTGTGAACACTTTCTGATGATCTCACTGCCTTCCGTTGTCTCCACCAATGTGTCCTAGTACCCCTGGGCTCTTCCTGCAGACACTGGCGGGGAGATAAAGACAAAAAGCCGTCAGAATGGCTTTTTGCACTGGATGTTGCTTCCCAGAAGACAGGGCACAGAAAGAGTCAGGACCGTACGGAGAAGAATTTGACGAGACTGTCAAGGTGTGCAGTTGTGGAAGTGCCCATTAGAATAATTTGCTGGAGAGTTGAGTGCGGGAAAGAGAAGTGGATTTTTGGAGTCACTGAAGAATGGGAAGCTGCGCGACTCAGCTAAGCAAGAGAGAAAGGAAAGTAGAAAAGGGGAAGGACGGACTGCAGGAGGTCTCTGAAGGACCGAGAGTAAAGCAAGGAAACGGGAACGGCTCGACAAAGAAAAGACCGGTGAGTGTTCCGAGGGAATACTTTATGGAGCAGAGGGAGGGACGGACGGGAGGCTAGTTGGGAGACGGAGCTCTGTGAAGAACCTGCCAGGCAGGACGGCAGCCTCCCTCCCTGGAGGGACCTGCACGGCAACTCCAGCCGCGGCCCCCCGGTCGCCGGGCGCCAGCCTTGCGCACCGAGCAGAACCGCGGCCAGCGCCGCCAGTCCCGCTCTCCGCTGGCGCCGAAAGCGCCCATCCGCCGCCCGGCTTCTCGCTGCCTCCGATAGCCCCGTCTCTGCTCCGGCCGGGCCGCCTCCTCTCCGCTGCCTCTCCGCTTCCTCTCCCTCCTCTGTCTTCGTCTCCGTCCACTGTTCTCGTCTCCGTCCACGGTCCTCCTCATCCAACTAAGCCCGGGTACTGTACCGGGGCGCCGACGCCTCTCGGGCTCTCGTCGGTGCGGGCTGGATCCGGAGGGCCGGCGAGAGCGGCGGCAGCGGGGCGGCGTTCGGAGCTCTGCGCCGCGGAGGCGGCGGGGCCGGGCTAGGTGGGAGGGCTGAGGATTGGTCTCGAGGAGTTCAAGACTGACAGACCATGAGCTTTTTTCGTGGCCATCATCTCTTCCTTCTCATCTCTCTTTTGCTGGCCCGGGGGGACTCCTGAATTGTCCTCCACGGCAGGCGCTTTTGAGAATGCTCGAGGGGCACGAGACGCAGAACATCCCTCCCGGCTCAGCTCCCCGGGTCAGCCTCTCCTCGTCTGTCTCGAGGAGCATCCCTGCTGGCAGCAGGAGCAATTCTGCTAGCCACAAAGACCACCTGGGCTTTTGTCAGGGGCTGTGGTACGAGTGCTACGGCCAGGCAGTGCATGGGAGAAGCAGCATCCCCAGAGAAAGCTCGGACGTGGCACAGAATCTCCGAACTTCTTTGGACTTCCTGGCGATGCAGCCTCTGTGAGGAGAGCTCTTGTGTGTCCCTCCTGCTGCTCCTCTTGCTCAGAGGACAAGAGAAGAGCCTGTCACACCTGAACTGGATGTGGTGGAAGCAGCACATCTGCAGCAGGTTGAGGGGCAGAGTGCCGAGGCGGAACTGGTTGAGGAGGGCAGGGAAGGGAGAAGAAAGCAGAGGAGGGAGAGGAGGCGGGGAGGAGGCGGACCGGCCGGAGCAGAGAGACGGGGCTGTTGGGGGCAGCGGGAGGCCGGGCGGCGGATCGCTGGATGCGGCTCTTTGGGGAGCGGGGCTGGCGGCGCTGGCCGCGGTTCTGCTCGGTGCGCAAGGCTGGCGCCCGGGCACCGTGGTGGCCGCGAATGAGGTGGCCGTGCAGGTCCCTCGAGGCTGCCGTCCTGCCTGGCAGGTTCTTCACAGAGCTCAGTCTCCCAACTAGCCTCCCGTCCGTCCCCCCCTCTGCTCCATAAAGCATTCCCACGAAACACTCACCACTCTTATTTTTGTGAAGCCATTCTTTTCCCTTGCTTTTCTCTCTGTCCTTTAGAGAACTCCTGCGGTCCGTGCTTTGTGTAGTAGTGAAACGCCCTTTTTTCATAGGGGCGCTACATTGCTGCCCTGTAGAAAGTATTAAACGAGTTGTGCATTTCTAAGAAAAGCCCCTGAAAGCTCCAAAGGCGACCGTGTCAATGAATCCCTGTCTGCCAGGGCGAAGGAATACAGCGCCGTGTCCCCAAGAGGGGGTCCGGAGAGTTAGAGGAAGGTCCAACGTCCATCTCCCGACAACGACAGCCGCCCCGCTGGCGCACGCAGCTCTCTGCACCCTTTAGCAGCGCGCGCGAGGAGTTCCGTGCTGTGACCCGGGAGCTGCCGGTAGAAAGGGATAAAATCGCCGATCCGGAGGTTGGCGTGTGAACACTTTCTGATGATCTCACTGCCTTCCGTTGTCTCCACCAATGTGTCCTAGTACCCCTGGGCTCTTCCTGCAGACACTGGCGGGGAGATAAAGACAAAAAGCCGTCAGAATGGCTTTTTGCACTGGATGTTGCTTCCCAGAAGACAGGGCACAGAAAGAGTCAGGACCGTACGGAGAAGAATTTGACGAGACTGTCAAGGTGTGCAGTTGTGGAAGTGCCCATTAGAATAATTTGCTGGAGAGTTGAGTGCGGGAAAGAGAAGTGGATTTTTGGAGTCACTGAAGAATGGGAAGCTGCGCGACTCAGCTAAGCAAGAGAGAAAGGAAAGTAGAAAAGGGGAAGGACGGACTGCAGGAGGTCTCTGAAGGACCGAGAGTAAAGCAAGGAAACGGGAACGGCTCGACAAAGAAAAGACCGGTGAGTGTTCCGAGGGAATACTTTATGGAGCAGAGGGAGGGACGGACGGGAGGCTAGTTGGGAGACGGAGCTCTGTGAAGAACCTGCCAGGCAGGACGGCAGCCTCCCTCCCTGGAGGGACCTGCACGGCAACTCCAGCCGCGGCCCCCCGGTCGCCGGGCGCCAGCCTTGCGCACCGAGCAGAACCGCGGCCAGCGCCGCCCGTCCCGCTCTCCGCTGGCGCCGAAAGCGCCCATCCGCCGCCCGGCTTCTCGCTGCCTCCGATAGCCCCGTCTCTGCTCCGGCCGGGCCGCCTCCTCTCGATGCCTCTCCGCTTCCTCTCCCTCCTCTGTCTTCGTCTCCGTCCACTGTTCTCGTCTCCGTCCACGGTCCTCCTCATCCAACTAAGCCCGGGTACTGTACCGGGGCGCCGACGCCTCTCGGGCTCTCGTCGGTGCGGGCTGGATCCGGAGGGCCGGCGAGAGCGGCGGCAGCGGGGCGGCGTTCGGAGCTCTGCGCCGCGGAGGCGGCGGGGCCGGGCTAGGTGGGAGGGCTGAGGATTGGTCTCGAGGAGTTCAAGATTGACAGACCATGAGCTTTTTTCGTGGCCATCATCTCTTCCTTCTCATCTCTCTTTTGCTGGCCCGGGGGGACTCCTGAATTGTCCTCCACGGCAGGCGCTTTTGAGAATGCTCGAGGGGCACGAGACGCAGAACATCCCTCCCGGCTCAGCTCCCCGGGTCAGCCTCTCCTCGTCTGTCTCGAGGAGCATCCCTGCTGGCAGCAGGAGCAATTCTGCTAGCCACAAAGACCACCTGGGCTTTTGTCAGGGGCTGTGGTACGAGTGCTACGGCCAGGCAGTGCATGGGAGAAGCAGCATCCCCAGAGAAAGCTCGGACGTGGCACAGAATCTCCGAACTTCTTTGGACTTCCTGGCGATGCAGCCTCTGTGAGGAGAGCTCTTGTGTGTCCCTCCTGCTGCTCCTCTTGCTCAGAGGACAAGAGAAGGGCCTGTCACACCTGAACTGGATGTGGTGGAAGCAGCACATCTGCAGCAGGTTGAGGGGCAGAGTGCCGAGGTGGAACTGGTTGAGGAGGGCAGGGAAGGGAGAAGAAAGCAGAGGAGGGAGAGGAGGCGGGGAGGAGGCGGACCGGCCGGAGCAGAGAGACGGGGCTGTTGGGGGCAGCGGGAGGCCGGGCGGCGGATCGCTGGATGCGGCTCTTTGGGGAGCGGGGCTGGCGGCGCTGGCCCCGGTTCTGCTCGGTGCGCAAGGCTGGCGCCCGGGCACCGTGGTGGCCGCGAATGAGGTGGCCGTGCAGGTCCCTCGAGGCTGCCGTCCTGCCTGGCAGGTTCTTCACAGAGCTCAGTCTCCCAACTAGCCTCCCGTCCGTCCCCCCCTCTGCTCCATAAAGCATTCCCACGAAACACTCACCACTCTTATTTTTGTGAAGCCATTCTTTTCCCTTGCTTTTCTCTCTGTCCTTTAGAGAACTCCTGCGGTCCGTGCTTTGTGTAGTAGTGAAACGCCCTTTTTTCATAGGGGCGCTACATTGCTGCCCTGTAGAAAGTATTAAACGAGTTGTGCATTTCTAAGAAAAGCCCCTGAAAGCTCCAAAGGCGACCGTGTCAATGAATCCCTGTCTGCCAGGGCGAAGGAATACAGCGCCGTGTCCCCAAGAGGGGGTCCCGAGAGTTAGAGGAAGGTCCAACGTCCATCTCCCGACAACGACAGCCGCCCCGCTGGCGCACGCAGCTCTCTGCACCCTTTAGCAGCGCGCGCGAGGAGTTCCGTGCTGTGACCCGGGAGCTGCCGGTAGAAAGGGATAAAATCGCCGATCCGGAGGTTGGCGTGTGAACACTTTCTGATGATCTCACTGCCTTCCGTTGTCTCCACCAATGTGTCCTAGTAGCCCTGGGCTCTTCCTGCAGACACTGGCGGGGAGATAAAGACAAAAAGCCGTCAGAATGGCTTTTTGCACTGGATGTTGCTTCCCAGAAGACAGGGCACAGAAAGAGTCAGGACCGTACGGAGAAGAATTTGACGAGACTGTCAAGGTGTGCAGTTGTGGAAGTGCCCATTAGAATAATTTGCTGGAGAGTTGAGTGCGGGAAAGAGAAGTGGATTTTTGGAGTCACTGAAGAATGGGAAGCTGCGCGACTCAGCTAAGCAAGAGAGAAAGGAAAGTAGAAAAGGGGAAGGACGGACTGCAGGAGGTCTCTGAAGGACCGAGAGTAAAGCAAGGAAACGGGAACGGCTCGACAAAGAAAAGACCGGTGAGTGTTCCGAGGGAATACTTTATGGAGCAGAGGGAGGGACGGACGGGAGGCTAGTTGGGAGACGGAGCTCTGTGAAGAACCTGCCAGGCAGGACGGCAGCCTCCCTCCCTGGAGGGACCTGCACGGCAACTCCAGCCGCGGCCCCCCGGTCGCCGGGCGCCAGCCTTGCGCACCGAGCAGAACCGCGGCCAGCGCCGCCAGTCCCGCTCTCCGCTGGCGCCGAAAGCGCCCATCCGCCGCCCGGCTTCTCGCTGCCTCCGATAGCCCCGTCTCTGCTCCGGCCGGGCCGCCTCCTCTCCGCTGCCTCTCCGCTTCCTCTCCCTCCTCTGTCTTCGTCTCCGTCCACTGTTCTCGTCTCCGTCCCCGGTCCTCCTCATCCAACTAAGCCCGGGTACTGTACCGGGGCGCCGACGCCTCTCGGGCTCTCGTCGGTGCGGGCTGGATCCGGAGGGCCGGCGAGAGCGGCGGCAGCGGGGCGGCGTTCGGAGCTCTGCGCCGCGGAGGCGGCGGGGCCGGGCTAGGTGGGAGGGCTGAGGATTGGTCTCGAGGAGTTCAAGACTGACAGACCATGAGCTTTTTTCGTGGCCATCATCTCTTCCTTCTCATCTCTCTTTTGCTGGCCCGGGGGGACTCCTGAATTGTCCTCCACGGCAGGCGCTTTTGAGAATGCTCGAGGGGCACGAGACGCAGAACATCCCTCCCGGCTCAGCTCCCCGGGTCAGCCTCTCCTCGTCTGTCTCGAGGAGCATCCCTGCTGGCAGCAGGAGCAATTCTGCTAGCCACAAAGACCACCTGGGCTTTTGTCAGGGGCTGTGGTACGAGTGCTACGGCCAGGCAGTGCATGGGAGAAGCAGCATCCCCAGAGAAAGCTCGGACGTGGCACAGAATCTCCGAACTTCTTTGGACTTCCTGGCGATGCAGCCTCTGTGAGGAGAGCTCTTGTGTGTCCCTCCTGCTGCTCCTCTTGCTCAGAGGACAAGAGAAGAGCCTGTCACACCTGAACTGGATGTGGTGGAAGCAGCACATCTGCAGCAGGTTGAGGGGCAGAGTGCCGAGGTGGAACTGGTTGAGGAGGGCAGGGAAGGGAGAAGAAAGCAGAGGAGGGAGAGGAGGCGGGGAGGAGGCGGACCGGCCGGAGCAGAGAGACGGGGCTGTTGGGGGCAGCGGGAGGCCGGGCGGCGGATCGCTGGATGCGGCTCTTTGGGGAGCGGGGCTGGCGGCGCTGGCCCCGGTTCTGCTCGGTGCGCAAGGCTGGCGCCCGGGCACCGTGGTGGCCGCGAATGAGGTGGCCGTGCAGGTCCCTCGAGGCTGCCGTCCTGCCTGGCAGGTTCTTCACAGAGCTCAGTCTCCCAACTAGCCTCCCGTCCGTCCCCCCCTCTGCTCCATAAAGCATTCCCACGAAACACTCACCACTCTTATTTTTGTGAAGCCATTCTTTTCCCTTGCTTTTCTCTCTGTCCTTTAGAGAACTCCTGCGGTCCGTGCTTTGTGTAGTAGTGAAACGCCCTTTTTTCATAGGGGCGCTATATTGCTGCCCTGTAGAAAGTATTAAACGAGTTGTGCATTTCTAAGAAAAGCCCCTGAAAGCTCCAAAGGCGACCGTGTCAATGAATCCCTGTCTGCCAGGGCGAAGGAATACAGCGCCGTGTCCCCAAGAGGGGGTCCGGAGAGTTAGAGGAAGGTCCAACGTCCATCTCCCGACAACGACAGCCGCCCCGCTGGCGCACGCAGCTCTCTGCACCCTTTAGCAGCGCGCGCGAGGAGTTCCGTGCTGTGACCCGGGAGCTGCCGGTAGAAAGGGATAAAATCGCCGATCCGGAGGTTGGCGTGTGAACACTTTCTGATGATCTCACTGCCTTCCGTTGTCTCCACCAATGTGTCCTAGTAGCCCTGGGCTCTTCCTGCAGACACTGGCGGGGAGATAAAGACAAAAAGCCGTCAGAATGGCTTTTTGCACTGGATGTTGCTTCCCAGAAGACAGGGCACAGAAAGAGTCAGGACCGTACGGAGAAGAATTTGACGAGACTGTCAAGGTGTGCAGTTGTGGAAGTGCCCATTAGAATAATTTGCTGGAGAGTTGAGTGCGGGAAAGAGAAGTGGATTTTTGGAGTCACTGAAGAATGGGAAGCTGCGCGACTCAGCTAAGCAAGAGAGAAAGGAAAGTAGAAAAGGGGAAGGACGGACTGCAGGAGGTCTCTGAAGGACCGAGAGTAAAGCAAGGAAACGGGAACGGCTCGACAAAGAAAAGACCGGTGAGTGTTCCGAGGGAATACTTTATGGAGCAGAGGGAGGGACGGACGGGAGGCTAGTTGGGAGACGGAGCTCTGTGAAGAACCTGCCAGGCAGGACGGCAGCCTCCCTCCCTGGAGGGACCTGCACGGCAACTCCAGCCGCGGCCCCCCGGTCGCCGGGCGCCAGCCTTGCGCACCGAGCAGAACCGCGGCCAGCGCCGCCAGTCCCGCTCTCCGCTGGCGCCGAAAGCGCCCATCCGCCGCCCGGCTTCTCGCTGCCTCCGATAGCCCCGTCTCTGCTCCGGCCGGGCCGCCTCCTCTCCGCTGCCTCTCCGCTTCCTCTCCCTCCTCTGTCTTCGTCTCCGTCCACTGTTCTCGTCTCCGTCCCCGGTCCTCCTCATCCAACTAAGCCCGGGTACTGTACCGGGGCGCCGACGCCTCTCGGGCTCTCGTCGGTGCGGGCTGGATCCGGAGGGCCGGCGAGAGCGGCGGCAGCGGGGCGGCGTTCGGAGCTCTGCGCCGCGGAGGCGGCGGGGCCGGGCTAGGTGGGAGGGCTGAGGATTGGTCTCGAGGAGTTCAAGACTGACAGACCATGAGCTTTTTTCGTGGCCATCATCTCTTCCTTCTCATCTCTCTTTTGCTGGCCCGGGGGGACTCCTGAATTGTCCTCCACGGCAGGCGCTTTTGAGAATGCTCGAGGGGCACGAGACGCAGAACATCCCTCCCGGCTCAGCTCCCCGGGTCAGCCTCTCCTCGTCTGTCTCGAGGAGCATCCCTGCTGGCAGCAGGAGCAATTCTGCTAGCCACAAAGACCACCTGGGCTTTTGTCAGGGGCTGTGGTACGAGTGCTACGGCCAGGCAGTGCATGGGAGAAGCAGCATCCCCAGAGAAAGCTCGGACGTGGCACAGAATCTCCGAACTTCTTTGGACTTCCTGGCGATGCAGCCTCTGTGAGGAGAGCTCTTGTGTGTCCCTCCTGCTGCTCCTCTTGCTCAGAGGACAAGAGAAGAGCCTGTCACACCTGAACTGGATGTGGTGGAAGCAGCACATCTGCAGCAGGTTGAGGGGCAGAGTGCCGAGGCGGAACTGGTTGAGGAGGGCAGGGAAGGGAGAAGAAAGCAGAGGAGGGAGAGGAGGCGGGGAGGAGGCGGACCGGCCGGAGCAGAGAGACGGGGCTGTTGGGGGCAGCGGGAGGCCGGGCGGCGGATCGCTGGATGCGGCTCTTTGGGGAGCGGGGCTGGCGGCGCTGGCCCCGGTTCTGCTCGGTGCGCAAGGCTGGCGCCCGGGCACCGTGGTGGCCGCGAATGAGGTGGCCGTGCAGGTCCCTCGAGGCTGCCGTCCTGCCTGGCAGGTTCTTCACAGAGCTCAGTCTCCCAACTAGCCTCCCGTCCGTCCCCCCCTCTGCTCCATAAAGCATTCCCACGAAACACTCACCACTCTTATTTTTGTGAAGCCATTCTTTTCCCTTGCTTTTCTCTCTGTCCTTTAGAGAACTCCTGCGGTCCGTGCTTTGTGTAGTAGTGAAACGCCCTTTTTTCATAGGGGCGCTACATTGCTGCCCTGTAGAAAGTATTAAACGAGTTGTGCATTTCTAAGAAAAGCCCCTGAAAGCTCCAAAGGCGACCGTGTCAATGAATCCCTGTCTGCCAGGGCGAAGGAATACAGCGCCGTGTCCCCAAGAGGGGGTCCCGAGAGTTAGAGGAAGGTCCAACGTCCATCTCCCGACAACGACAGCCGCCCCGCTGGCGCACGCAGCTCTCTGCACCCTTTAGCAGCGCGCGCGAGGAGTTCCGTGCTGTGACCCGGGAGCTGCCGGTAGAAAGGGATAAAATCGCCGATCCGGAGGTTGGCGTGTGAACACTTTCTGATGATCTCACTGCCTTCCGTTGTCTCCACCAATGTGTCCTAGTACCCCTGGGCTCTTCCTGCAGACACTGGCGGGGAGATAAAGACAAAAAGCCGTCAGAATGGCTTTTTGCACTGGATGTTGCTTCCCAGAAGACAGGGCACAGAAAGAGTCAGGACCGTACGGAGAAGAATTTGACGAGACTGTCAAGGTGTGCAGTTGTGGAAGTGCCCATTAGAATAATTTGCTGGAGAGTTGAGTGCGGGAAAGAGAAGTGGATTTTTGGAGTCACTGAAGAATGGGAAGCTGCGCGACTCAGCTAAGCAAGAGAGAAAGGAAAGTAGAAAAGGGGAAGGACGGACTGCAGGAGGTCTCTGAAGGACCGAGAGTAAAGCAAGGAAACGGGAACGGCTCGACAAAGAAAAGACCGGTGAGTGTTCCGAGGGAATACTTTATGGAGCAGAGGGAGGGACGGACGGGAGGCTAGTTGGGAGACGGAGCTCTGTGAAGAACCTGCCAGGCAGGACGGCAGCCTCCCTCCCTGGAGGGACCTGCACGGCAACTCCAGCCGCGGCCCCCCGGTCGCCGGGCGCCAGCCTTGCGCACCGAGCAGAACCGCGGCCAGCGCCGCCAGTCCCGCTCTCCGCTGGCGCCGAAAGCGCCCATCCGCCGCCCGGCTTCTCGCTGCCTCCGATAGCCCCGTCTCTGCTCCGGCCGGGCCGCCTCCTCTCCACCTCCTCTCCCTCCTCTGTCTTCGTCTCCGTCCACTGTTCTCGTCTCCGTCCAAGGTCCTCCTCATCCAACTAAGCCCGGGTACTGTACCGGGGCGCCGACGCCTCTCGGGTTCTCGTTGGTGCGGGCTGGATCCGGAGGGCCGGCGAGAGCGGCGGCAGCTGGGTGGCGTTCGGAGCTCTGCGCCGCGGAGGCGGCGGGGCCGGGCTAGGTGGGAGGGCTGAGGATTGGTCTCGAGGAGTTCAAGACTGACAGACCATGAGCTTTTTTCGTGGCCATCATCTCTTCCTTCTCATCTCTCTTTTGCTGGCCCGGGGGGACTCCTGAATTGTCCTCCACGGCAGGCGCTTTTGAGAATGCTCGAGGAGCACGAGACGCAGAACATCCCTCCCGGCTCAGCTCCCCGGGTCAGCCTCTCCTGGAACATTTAATTTAGGAGTTCGAGGTCGGATAGATCAAGCAGAGACGCTACGAGGTCTGATTAGCGAGAAGACCACTCTCCGAACATGACTGCCCCCCCCCGAAGAAATGGACGCTAGATGGCAGTCTTGCTCCACGAATAAAACCTCAAAAAGCCCAGACATGTCATAATGGTGCAGGCCTCATCATGGCACAAGCCTCAAAGAGCCCAGAAATGTCATAATGGTGCAGGTCTCATCATCACAGTGAGCTCATAAAGCCTAGACACCTCATAATGGTGCAGGTCTAATCATCACACTGACCTCATAAAGACCAGACATGTAATAATGGTGCATGCCTCATCATCACAGTGACCTCTTAAAGCCCAGACATGTCATAATTGTGCAGGCCTCATCATCACACTGACCTCATAAAGTCCAGGTATGTCATAATGGTGCAGGCCTCATCATGGCACACTGACCTCTAAGAGCCCAGACATGTAATTATGGTGCAGGTCTCATCATGGAACTGACCTCATAAAGCCCAGACATGTCATAATGGTGCAGGTCTCATCATGGCACTGACCTCATAAAGCCCAGACATGTCATAATGGTGCAGTCCTCATCATGGCACTGACCTCCTAAAATTCGGATATGTCATAATGATGCAAGCCTCATCATCACAGGTTTGTCAGCCTGGAGACTCCATGGGGAGCAAGAGCCTTCTGTGCTGGAATCTTTGTTGTGGGAGGAATCCTTGCTTATAAGCAATTTTCAGAGTCGGTCTGGCAGTTGGGAGGCAGGTGTGAAAACAGGAAACAATAGCCCTTATCGCCAGGAAAGAAAGCCTGGAAACTTGGGTTTGTGGTGCAGTGTGTTTGCCAAGCTGGGGCGTCCATGAATAGCGAGTGCTTTCTGTGCTGTCATTTTTGTTGTGGGAGGAATCTTTGTTTATATGCAATTTTGGGAGTTGGGCTGGCAGTTGTAGGCAGGTGTGAAAACAGGAAACAATAGCCACTATCCCCAGGACAGGAAACCTGGAAACTTGGGTTTGTTGTGCAGTGTGTTTGCCAAGCTGGGGCGTCCATGAATAGCGAGTGCTTTCTGTGCTGTCATCTTTGTTGTTGGAGGAATCTTTGTTTATGTGCAATTTTGGGAGTTGGGCTGGCAGTTGGGAGGCAGGTGTGAAAACAGGAAATGACAGCGCTTATCGGCAGGAAAGAAAGCCTGGAAGCTTTGGCTTTGTGGTGCTTTTGGTTTGTCAGCCTGGAGACTCCATGGGGAGCAGGAGCTTTCTCTGCCTACATCTTCGCTGTGGGAGGAATCTTCCTTCGTATGCAATTTTGGGAGTTGGGCTGGCAGTTGGGAGGCAGGTGTGAAAACAGGAAACAATAGCCCTTATCCCCAGGAAAGAAAGCCTGGAAACTTGGGTTTGTGGCGCAGTGTGTTCGCCAAGCTGGGGCGTCCATGAATAGCGAGTGCTTTCTGTGTTGTCATCTTTGTTGTGGGAGGAATCTATGTTTATATGCAATTTTGGGACGCGGTCTGGCAGTTGGGGGGACAGGGCTGAAAACAGGAAATGACAGTGCTTATCGACAGAAAAGAAAGCCTGGAAGCTTTGGCTTTGTGGTGCTTTTGGTTTGTCAACCTGGAGACTCCATGGGTAGCAGGAGCTTTCTCTGCCTACATCTTCGCTGTGGGAGGAATCTTCCTTTGTATGGAATTTTGGGAGTTGGGCTGGCAGTTGGGAGACAGGTGTGAAAACAGGAAATGACAGCGCTTATTGGCAGGAAAGAAAGCCTGGAAGCTTTAGCTTTGTGGTGCTTTTGGTTTGTCAGCCTGGAGACTCCATGGGGAGCAAGAGCCTTCTGTGCTGGAATCTTTGTTGTGGGAGGAATCTTTGTTTAGAAGCAATTTTCAGAGTCGGTCTGGCAGTTGGGAGGCAGGTGTGAAAACAGGAAACAATAGCCCTTATCCCCAGGAAAATAAGATTGGAAACTTGGGTTTGTGGTGCAGTGTGTTTGCCAAGCTGGGGCGTCCATGAATAGCGAGTGCTTTCTGTGCTGTCATTTTTGTTGTGGGAGGGATCTTTGTTTATATGCAGTTTTAGGAGTTGGGCTGGCAGTTGTAGGCAGGTGTGAAAACAGGAAACAATAACCATTATCCCCAGGACAGAAAACCTGGAAACTTGGGTTTGTGGTGCAGTGTGTTTGCCAAGCTGGGGCGTCCATGAACAGCGAGTGCATTCTGTCCTGTCATCATTGTTGTGGGAGGAATCTTTGTTTATATGCAATTATGGGAGTCAGGCTGGCAGCTGGGTGGCAAGTGTGAAAACAGGAAACAATAGCCATTATCCGCAGGAAAGAAAGCCTGGAAACTTGGGTTTGTGGTGCAGTGTGTTTGCCAAGCTGGGGCGTCCATGAACAGCGAGTGCATTCTGTGCTGTCATCTTTGTTGTGGGAGGAATCTTCCTTCGTATGCAATTTTGGGAGTTGTGCTGGCAGTTGGGAGGCGGGTGTGAAAACAGGAAACAATAGCCCGTATCCCCAGGAAAGAAAGCCTGGAAGATTTGGCTTTGTGGTGCTTTTGGTTTGTCAGCCTGGAGACTCCATGGGGAGCAGGAGCTTTCTCTGCCTACACCTTCGCTGTGGGAGGAATCTTCCTTCGTATGCAATTTTGGGAGTTGGGCTGGCAGTTGGGAGGCAGGTGTGAAAACAGGAAATGACAGCCCTTATCCCCAGGAAAGAAAGCCTGGAAACTTGGGTTTGTGGTGCAGTGTGTTTGCCAAGCTGGGGCGTCCATGAACAGCGAGTGCATTCTGTGCTGTCATCTTTGTTGTGGGAGGAATCTTTGTTTTTATTCAATTTTGGGAGTTGGGCTGGCAGTTGGGAGGCAGGTGTGAAAACAGGAAATGACAGCGCTTATCGGCAGGAAAGAAAGCCTGAAAGCTTTGGCTTTGTGGTGCTTTTGGTTTGTCAGCCTGGAGACTCCATGCGGAGCAAGATCTTTCTGTGCTGGAATCTTTGTTGTGGGAGGAATCTTTGTTTATAAGTGATTTTCAGAGTCGGTCTGGCAGTTGGGAGGCAGGTGTGAAAACAGGAAACAATAGCCCTTATCCCCAGGAAAGAAAGCCTGGAAACTTGGGTTTGTGGTGCAGTGTGTTTGCCAAGCTGGGGCGTCCATGAATAGCGAGTGCTTACTGTGCTGTCATCTTTGATGTGGGAGGAATCTTTGTTTATATGCAATTTTGGGAGTCGGTCTGGCAGTTGGGAGGCAGGTGTGAAAACAGGAAATGACAGCTTATCGGCAGGAAAGAAAGCCTGGAAGCTTTGGCTTTGTGGTGCTTCTGGTTTGTCAGCCTGGAGACTCCATGAGGAGTAGGAGCTTTCTCTGCCTACATCTTCGCTGTGGGAGGAATCTTCCTTCGTATGCAATTTTGGGAGTTGGGCTGGCAGTTGGGAGGCAGGTGTGAAAACAGGAAATGACAGCGCTTATCGACAGGAAAGAAAACCTGGAAGCTTTGGCTTTGTGGTGCTTTTGGTTTGTCAGCCTGGAGACTCCATGGGGAGCAGGAACTTTCTCTGCCTACATCTTCGTTGTGGGAGGAATCTTCCTTCGTTTGCAATTTTTGGAGTTGGACTGGCAGTTGGGAGGCAGGTGTGAAAACAGGAAATAACAGCGCTTATCGGCAGGAAAGAAAGCCTGGAAAATTGGGTTTGTTGTGCAGTGTGTTTGCCAAGCTGGGGCGTCCATGAATAGCGAGTGCTTTCTGTGCTGTCATCTTTGTTGTGGGAGGAATCTTTGTTTATATGCAATTTAGGGAGTTGGGCTGGCAGTTGGGAGGCAGGTGTGAAAACAGGAAACAATAGGTATTATCGGCAGGAAAGAAAGCCTGAAAGCTTTGGCTTTGTGGTTCTTTTGGTTTGTCAGCCTGGAGACTCCATGGGGAGCAAGAGCCTTCTGTGCTGGAATCTTTGTTGTGGGAGGAATCTTTGTTTAGAAGCAATTTTCAGAGTCGGTCTGGCAGTTGGGAGGCAGGTGTGAAAACAGGAAACAATAGCCCTTATCCCCAGGAAAGAAAGCCTGGAAACTTGGGTTTGTTGTGCAGTGTGCTTGCCAAGCTGGGGCGTCCATGAACAGCGAGTGCTTTCTGCGCTGTAATTTTTGTTGTGGGAGGAATCTTTGTTTATATTCAATTTTTGGAGTTGGGCTGGCAGTTGCGAGGTAATTGTGAAAACAGGAAATAACAGCGCTTATCCCCAGGAAAGAAAGCCTGAAAGCTTTGGCTTTGTGGTGCTTTTGGTTTGTCAGCCTGGAGACTCCATGCGGAGCAAGATCTTTCTGTGCTGGAATCTTTGTTGTGGGAGGAATCTTTGTTTAGAAGCAATTTTCAGAGTCGGTCTGGCAGTTGGGAGGCAGGTGTGAAAACAGGAAACAATAGCCCTTATCCCCAGGAAAATAAGCCTGGAAACTGGGGTTTGTGGTGCAATGTGTTTGCCAAGCTGGGGCGTCCATGAATAGCGAGTGCTTTCTGTGCTGTCATCTTTGTTGTGGGAGGAATCCTTGTTTATATGCAATTTTGGGAGTTGGGCTGGCAGTTGGGAGGCAGGTGTGAAAACAGGAAACAATAGCCCTTATCCCCAGGAAAGAAAGCCTGGAAACTTGGGTTTGTGGTGCAATGTGTTTGCCAAGCTGGGGCGTCCATGAATGGCGAGTGCTTTCTGTGCTGTCATCTTTGATGTGGGAGGAATCTTTGTTTATATGCAATTTTGGGAGTCGGTCTGGCAGTTGGGAGGCAGGTGTGAAAACAGGAAACAATAGCCCGTATCCCCAGGAAAGAAAGCCTGGAAGCTTTGGCTTTGTGGTGCTTTTGGTTTGTCAGCCTGGAGACTCCATGGGGAGCAGGAGCTTTCTCTGCCTACATCTTCGCTGTGGGAGGAATCTTCCTTCGTATGCAATTTTGGGAGTTGGGCTGGCAGTTGGGAGGCAGGTGTGAAAACAGGAAATAACAGCGCTTATCGGCAGGAAAGAAAGCCTGAAAGCTTTGGCTTTGTGGTGCTTTCGGTTTGTCAGCCTGGAGACTCCATGCGGAGCACGATATTTCTGTGCTGTCATCTTTGTTGTGGGAGGAATCTTTGTCTATAAGCAATTTTCAGAGTCGGTCTGGCAGTTGGGAGGCAGGTGTGAAAACAGGAAACAATAGCCCTTATCCCCAGGAAAGAAAGCCTGGAAACTTGGGTTTGTGGTGCAGTGTGTTTGCCAAGCTGGGGCGTCCATGAATAGAGAGTGCTTTCTGTGCTGGAATCTTTGTTGTGGGAGGAATCTTTGTTTCTATGCAATTTTGGGAGTTGAGCTGGCAGTTGGGAGGCACGTGTGAAAACAAGAAATGACAGCGCTTATCGGCAGGAAAGAAAGCCTGGAATCTTTGGCTTTGTGGTGCTTTTGGTTTGTCAGCCTGTAGACTCCATGCGGAGCAAGATCTTTCTGTGCTGTCATCTTTATTGTGGGAGGAATCTTTGTTTATAAGCAATTTTCAGAGTCGGTCTGGCAGTTGGGAGGCAGGTGTGAAAACAGGAAACAATAGTCCTTATGCCCAGGAAAGAAAGCCTGGAAACTTGGCTTTGTGGTGCTTTTGTGTTTGCCAAGCTGGGGCGTCCATGAATAGCGAGTGCTTTCTGTGCTGTCATTTTTGTTGTGGGAGGAATCTTTGTTTATATGCAATTTTGGGAGTCGGTCTGGCAGTTGCTTGGCAAACACACTGCAAAAATGACAGCGCAGAAAGCACTTTCCTGGGGATAAGAGCTATTGTTTCCTGTTTTCACACCTGCCTCCCAACTGCCAGACCGACTCTGAAAATTGCTTCTAAACAAAGATTCCTCCCACAACAAAGATTCCAGCATAGAAGGCTCTTGCTCCCCATGGAGTCTCCAGGCTGACAAACCAAAAGCACCACAAAGCTAAAGCTTCCAGGTTTTCTTTCCTGCCGATAAGCGCTGTCATTTCCTGTTTTCACACCTGCCTCCCAACTGCCAGCCCAGCTCCGAAAATTGCATACGAAGGAAGATTCCTCCCACAGCGAAGATGTAGGCAGAGAAAGCTCCTGCTCCCCATGGAGTCTCCAGGCTGACAAACCAAAAGCACCACAAAGCCAAAGCTTCCAGGCTTTCTTTTCTTGCCGATAAGCGCTGTCATTTCCTGTTTTCACACCTGCCTCCCAACTGCCAGCCCAACTCCCAAAATTGCATATAAACAAAGATTCCTCCCACATCAAAGATGACAGCACAGAAAGCAATCGCTATTCATGGACGCCCCAGATTGGCAAACACAATGCACCACAAACCCAAGTTTCCAGGCTTTCTTTCCTGGGGATAAGGGCCATTGTTTCCTGTTTTCACACCTGCCTCCCAACTGCCAGCTCAACTCCCAAAATTGCATACGAAGGAAGATTCCTCCCACAGCGAAGATGTAGGCAGAGAAAGCTCCTACTCCCCATGGAGTCTCCAGGCTGACAAACCAAAAGCACGACAAAGCCAAAGCTTCCAGGCTTTCTTTCCTGCCGATAAGCGCTGTCATTTCCTGTTTTCACACCTGCCTCCCAACTGCCAGCCCAACTCCCAAAATTGCATATGAAGGAAGATTCCTCCCACAGCGAAGATGTAGGCAGAGAAAGCTCCTACTCCTCATGGAGTCTCCAGGCTGACAAACCAAAAGCACCACAAAGCCAAAGCTTCCAGGCTTTCTTTCCTGCCGATAAGCGCTGTCATTTCCTGTTTTCACACCTGCCTCCCAACTGCCAGCCCAACTCCCAAAATTGCATATGAAGGAAGATTCCTCCCACAGCGAAGATGTAGGCAGAGAAAGCTCCTACTCCTCATGGAGTCTCCAGGCTGACAAACCAAAAGCACCACAAAGCCAAAGCTTCCAGGCTTTCTTTCCTGGGGATAAGCGCTGTCATTTCCTGTTTTCACACCTGCCTCCCAACTGCCAGACCGACTCCCAAAATTGCATATAAACAAGGATTCCTCCCACAACAAAGATGACAGCACAGAAAGCACTCGCTATTCATGGACGCCCCAGCTTGGCAAACACACTGCACCACAAACCCAAGTTTCCAGGCTTTCTTTCCTGGGGATAAGGGCTATTGTTTCCTGTTTTCACACCTGCCTCCCAACTGCCAGCCCAACTCCCAAAATTGCATAGAAACAAAGATTCCTCCCACAACAAAGATTCCAGC
Organism: Pseudopipra pipra; assembly: GCF_036250125.1. Classification (NCBI taxonomy): domain Eukaryota; kingdom Metazoa; phylum Chordata; class Aves; order Passeriformes; family Pipridae; genus Pseudopipra; species Pseudopipra pipra. The sequence goes on from NW_026990827.1 coordinate 30,712, forward strand.
ACAGAAAGGTCGTGCTCCGCATGGAGTCTCCGGGCTCTCAAACCAAAAGCACCACAAAGCCAAAGCTTTCAGGCTTTCTTTCCTGCCGATTAGCGCTGTCATTTCCTGTTTTCACACCTGCCTCCCAACTGCCAGACCGACTCCCAAAATTGCACATAAACAAGGATTCCTCCCACAACAAAGATGACAGCACAGAAAGCACTCGCTATTCATGGACGCCCCAGCTTGGCAAACACACTGCACCACAAACCCAAGTTTCCAGGCTTTCTTTCCTGGGGATAAGGGCTATTGTTTCCTGTTTTCACACCTGCCTCCCAACTGCCAGTCCAACTCCCAAAATTGCATAGAAACAAAGATTCCTCCCACAACAAAAATGACAGCACAGAAAGCACTCGCTATTCATGGACGACCCAGCATGGCAAGCACATTGCACCACAAACCCAAGTTTCCAGGCTTTCTTTCCTGGGGATAAGGGCTATTGTTTCCTGTTTTCACACCTGCCTCCCAACTGCCAGCCCAACTCCCAAAATTGCATATAAACAAAGATTCCTCCCACAACAAAGATGACAGCACAGAATGCACTCGCTGTTCATGGACGCCCCAGCTTGGCAAACACACTGCACCACAAACCCAAGTTTCCAGGCTTTCTTTCCTGAGGATAAGAGCTATTGTTTCCTGTTTTCACACCTGCCTCCCAACTGCCAGACCGACTCTGAAAATTGCTTCTAAACAAAGATTCCTCCCACAACAAAGATTCCAGCACAGAAGGCTCTTGCTCCCCATGGAGTCTCCAGGCTGACAAACCAAAAGCACCACAAAGCTAAAGCTTCCAGGTTTTCTTTCCTGTCGATAAGCGCTGTCATTTCCTGTTTTCACACCTGCCTCCCAACTGCCAGCCCAACTCCCAAAATTGCATACGAAGGAAGATTCCTCCCACAGTGAAGATGTAGGCAGAGAAAGCTCCTGCTCCCCATGGAGTCTCCAGGCTGACAAACCAAAAGCACCACAAAGCCAAAGCTTCCAGGCTTTCTTTCCTGGGGATAAGCGCTGTCATGTCCTGTTTTCACACCTACATCCCAACTGCCAGACCGACTCCCAAAATTGCATATAAACAAAGATTCCTCCCACATCAAAGATGACAGCACAGAAAGCACTCGCTATTCATGGACGCCCCAGCTTGGCAAACACACTGCACCACAAACCCAAGTTTCCAGGCTTTCTTTCCTGGGGATAAGGGCTATTGTTTCCTGTTTTCACACCTGCCTCCCAACTGCCAGCCCAACTCCCAAAATTGCATAGAAACAAAGATTCCTCCCACAACAAAGATTCCAGCACAGAAAGGTCGTGCTCCGCATGGAGTCTCCGGGCTCTCAAACCAAAAGCACCACAAAGCCAAAGCTTTCAGGCTTTCTTTCCTGCCGAATAGCGCTGTCATTTCCTGTTAACACACCTGCCTCCCAACTGCCAGACCGACTCCCAAAATTACACATAAACAAGGATTCCTCCCACAACAAAGATGACAGCACAGAAAGCACTCGCTATTCATGGACGCCCCAGCTTGGCAAACACACTGCACCACAAACCCAAGTTTCCAGGCTTTCTTTCCTGGGGATAAGGGCTATTGTTTCCTGTTTTCACACCTGCCTCCCAACTGCCAGCCCAACTCCCAAAATTGCATAGAAACAAAGATTCCTCCCACAACAAAAATGACAGCACAGAAAGCACTCGCTATTCATGGACGACCCAGCATGGCAAGCACATTGCACCACAAACCCAAGTTTCCAGGCTTTCTTTCCTGGGGATAAGGGCTATTGTTTCCTGTTTTCACACCTGCCTCCCAACTGCCAGCCCAACTCCCAAAATTGCACATAAACAAAGATTCCTCCCACAACAAAGATGACAGCACAGAATGCACTCGCTATTCATGGACGCCCCAGCATGGCAAACACACTGCACCACAAACCCAAGTTTCCAGACTTTCTTTCCTGGGGATAAGGGCTATTGTTTCCTGTTTTCACACCTGCCTCCCAGCTGCCAGCCTGACTCCCAAAATTGCATATAAACAAAGATTCCTCCCACAACAAAGATGACAGCACAGAAAGCACTCGCTATTCATGGACGCCCCAGCTTGGTAAACACACTGCACCACAAACCCAAGTTTCCAGGCTTTCTTTCCTGGGGATAAGGGCTATTGTTTCATGTTTTCACACCTGCCTCCCAACTGCCAGCCCAACTCCCAAAATTGAATATAAACAAAGATTCCTCCCACAACAAAAATGACAGCACAGAAAGCACTCGCTATTCATGGACGCCCCAGCTTGGCAAGCACACTGCACCACAAACCCAAGTTTCCAGGCTTTCTTTCCTGGGGATAAGAGCTATTGTTTCCTGTTTTCACACCTGCCTCCCAACTGCCAGACCGACTCTGAAAATTGCTTCTAAACAAAGATTCCTCCCACAACAAAGATTCCAGCACAGAAGGCTCTTGCTCCCCATGGAGTCTCCAGGCTGACAAACCAAAAGCACCACAAAGCCAAAGCTTCCAGGCTTTCTTTCCTGCCGATAAGCGCTGTCATTTCCTGTTTTCACACCTGCCTCCCAACTGCCAGCCCAACTCCCAAAATTGCATACGAAGGAAGATTCCTCCCACAGCGAAGATGTAGGCAGAGAAAGCGCCTACTCCCCATGGAGTCTACAGGCCGACAACCCAAAAGCACCACAAAGCCAAAGCTTCCAGGCTTTCTTTCCTGCCGATAAGCGCTGTCATTTCCTGTTTTCACACCTGCCTCCCAACTGCCAGACCGACTCCCAAAATTGCATATAAACAAGGATTCCTCCCACAACAAAGACGACAGCACAGAAAGCACTCGCTATTCATGGACGCCCCAGCTTGGCAAACACACTGCACCACAAACCCAAGTTTCCAGGCTTTCTTTCCTGGGGATAAGGGCTATTGTTTCCTGTTTTCACACCTGCCTCCCAACTGCCAGCCCGACTCCCAAAATTGCATAGAAACAAAGATTCCACCCACAACAAAGATGACAGCACAGAATGCACTCGCTGTTCATGGACACCCCAGCTTGGCAAACACACTGCAACACAAACCCAAGTTTCCAGGCTTTCTTTCCTGGGGATAAGGGCCATTGTTTCCTGTTTTCACACCTGCCTCCCAACTGCCAGCTCAACTCCCAAAATTGCATACGAAGGAAGATTCCTCCCACAGAGAAGATGTAGACAGAGAAAGCTCCTACTCCCCATGGAGTCTCCAGGCTGACAAACCAAAAGCACCACAAAGCCAAAGCTTCCAGGCTTTCTTTCCTGCCGATAAGCGCTGTCATTTCCTGTTTTCACACCTGCCTCCCAACTGCCAGCCCAACTCCCAAAATTGCATATGAAGGAAGATTCCTCCCACAGCGAAGATGTAGGCAGAGAAAGCTCCTACTCCCCATGGAGTCTCCAGGCTGACAAACCAAAAGCACCACAAAGCCAAAGCTTCCAGGCTTTCTTTCCTGGGGATAAGCGCTGTCATTTCCTGTTTTCACACCTGCCTCCCAACTGCCAGACCGACTCCCAAAATTGCATATAAACAAGGATTCCTCCCACAACAAAGATGACAGCACAGAAAGCACTCGCTATTCATGGACGCCCCAGCTTGGCAAACACACTGCACCACAAACCCAAGTTTCCAGGCTTTCTTTCCTGGGGATAAGGGCTATTGTTTCCTGTTTTCACACCTGCCTCCCAACTGCCAGCCCAACTCCCAAAATTGCATAGAAACAAAGATTCCTCCCACAACAAAAATGACAGCACAGAAAGCACTCGCTATTCATGGACGCCCCAGCATGGCAAGCACATTGCACCACAAACCCAAGTTTCCAGGCTTTCTTTCCTGGGGATAAGGGCTATTGTTTCCTGTTTTCACACCTGCCTCCCAACTGCCAGACCGACTCTGAAAATTGCTTCTAAACAAAGATTCCTCCCACAACAAAGATTCCAGCACAGAAGGCTCTTGCTCCCCATGGAGTCTCCAGGCTGACAAACCAAAAGCACCACAAAGCTAAAGCTTCCAGGTTTTCTTTCCTGCCGATAAGCGCTGTCATTTCCTGTTTTCACACCTGCCTCCCAACTGCCAGCCCAACTCCCAAAATTGCATACGAAGGAAGATTCCTCCCACAGCGAAGATGTAGGCAGAGAAAGCTCCTGCTCCCCATGGAGTCTCCAGGCTGACAAACCAAAAGCACCACAAAGCCAAAGCTTCCAGGCTTTCTTTCCTGCCGATAAGCGCTGTCATATCCTGTTTTCACACCTGCCTCCCAACTGCCAGACCGACTCCCAAAATTGCATATAAACAAGGATTCCTCCCACATCAAAGATGACAGCACAGAATGCACTCGCTATTCATGGACGCCCCAGCTTGGCAAACACACTGCACCACAAACCCAAGTTTCCAGGCTTTCTTTCCTGGGGATAAGGGCTATTGTTTCCTGTTTTCACACCTGCCTCCCAACTGCCAGCCCAACTCCCAAAATTGCATATAAACAAGGATTCCTCCCACAACAAAGATGACAGCACAGAAAGCACTCGCTATTCATGGACGCCCCAGCTTGGCAAACACACTGCACCACAAACCCAAGTTTCCAGGCTTTCTTTCCTGGGGATAAGGGCTATTGTTTCCTGTTTTCACACCTGCCTCCCAACTGCCAGCCCAACTCCCAAAATTGCATAGAAACAAAGATTCCTCCCACAACAAAAATGACAGCACAGAAAGCACTCGCTATTCATGGACGACCCAGCATGGCAAGCACATTGCACCACAAACCCAAGTTTCCAGGCTTTCTTTCCTGGGGATAAGGGCTATTGTTTCCTGTTTTCACACCTGCCTCCCAACTGCCAGCCCAACTCCCAAAATTGCACATAAACAAAGATTCCTCCCACAACAAAGATGACAGCACAGAATGCACTCGCTGTTCATGGACGCCCCAGCTTGGCAAACACACTGCACCACAAACCCAAGTTTCCAGGCTTTCTTTCCTGAGGATAAGAGCTATTGTTTCCTGTTTTCACACCTGCCTCCCAACTGCCAGACCGACTCTGAAAATTGCTTCTAAACAAAGATTCCTCCCACAACAAAGATTCCAGCACAGAAGGCTCTTGCTCCCCATGGAGTCTCCAGGCTGACAAACCAAAAGCACCACAAAGCTAAAGCTTCCAGGTTTTCTTTCCTGTCGATAAGCGCTGTCATTTCCTGTTTTCACACCTGCCTCCCAACTGCCAGCCCAACTCCCAAAATTGCATACGAAGGAAGATTCCTCCCACAGTGAAGATGTAGGCAGAGAAAGCTCCTGCTCCCCATGGAGTCTCCAGGCTGACAAACCAAAAGCACCACAAAGCCAAAGCTTCCAGGCTTTCTTTCCTGGGGATAAGCGCTGTCATTTCCTGTTTTCACACCTGCCTCCCAACTGCCAGACCGACTCCCAAAATTGCATATAAACAAAGATTCCTCCCACATCAAAGATGACAGCACAGAAAGCACTCGCTATTCATGGACGCCCCAGCTTGGCAAACACACTGCACCACAAACCCAAGTTTCCAGGCTTTCTTTCCCGGGGATAAGGGCTATTGTTTCCTGTTTTCACACCTGCCTCCCAACTGCCAGTCCAACTCCCAAAATTGCATAGAAACAAAGATTCCTCCCACAACAAAGATTCCAGCACAGAAAGGTCGTGCTCCGCATGGAGTCTCCGAGCTCTCAAACCAAAAGCACCACAAAGCCAAAGCTTTCAGGCTTTCTTTCCTGCCGAATAGCGCTGTCATTTCCTGTTAACACACCTGCCTCCCAACTGCCAGACCGACTCTCAAAATTACACATAAACAAGGATTCCTCCCACAACAAAGATGACAGCACAGAAAGCACTCGCTATTCATGGACGCCCCAGCTTGACAAACACACTGCACCACAAACCCAAGTTTCCAGGCTTTCTTTCCTGGGGATAAGGGCTATTGTTTCCTGTTTTCACACCTGCCTCCCAACTGCCAGCCCAACTCCCAAAATTGCATAGAAACAAAGATTCCTCCCACAACAAAAATGACAGCACAGAAAGCACTCGCTATTCATGGACGCCCCAGCATGGCAAGCACATTGCACCACAAACCCAAGTTTCCAGGCTTTCTTTCCTGGGGATAAGGGCTATTGTTTCCTGTTTTCACACCTGCCTCCCAACTGCCAGCCCAACTCCCAAAATTGCACATAAACAAAGATTCCTCCCACAACAAAGATGACAGCACAGAATGCACTCGCTATTCATGGACGCCACAGCTTGGCAAACACACTGCACCACAAACCCAAGTTTCCAGGCTTTCTTTCCTGGGGATAAGGGCTATTGTTTCCTGTTTTCACACCTGCCTCCCAGCTGCCAGCCTGACTCCCAAAATTGCATATAAACAAAGATTCCTCCCACAACAAAGATGACAGCACAGAAAGCACTCGCTATTCATGGACGCCCCAGCTTGGTAAACACACTGCACCACAAACCCAAGTTTCCAGGCTTTCTTTCCTGGGGATAAGGGCTATTGTTTCATGTTTTCACACCTGCCTCCCAACTGCCAGCCCAACTCCCAAAATTGAATATAAACAAAGATTCCTCCCACAACAAAAATGACAGCACAGAAAGCACTCGCTATTCATGGACGCCCCAGCTTGGCAAGCACACTGCAATACAAACCCAAGTTTCCAGGCTTTCTTTCCTGGGGATAAGAGCTATTGTTTCCTGTTTTCACACCTGCCTCCCAACTGCCAGACCGACTCTGAAAATTGCTTCTAAACAAAGATTCCTCCCACAACAAAGATTCCAGCACAGAAGGCTCTTGCTCCCCATGGAGTCTCCAGGCTGACAAACCAAAAGCACCACAAAGCCAAAGCTTCCAGGCTTTCTTTCCTGCCGATAAGCGCTGTCATTTCCTGTTTTCACACCTGCCTCCCAACTGCCAGCCCAACTCCCAAAATTGCATACGAAGGAAGATTCCTCCCACAGCGAAGATGTAGGCAGAGAAAGCGCCTACTCCCCATGGAGTCTACAGGCCGACAACCCAAAAGCACCACAAAGCCAAAGCTTCCAGGCTTTCTTTCCTGCCGATAAGCGCTGTCATTTCCTGTTTTCACACCTGCCTCCCAACTGCCAGCTCAACTCCCAAAATTGCATACGAAGGAAGATTCCTCCCACAGAGAAGATGTAGACAGAGAAAGCTCCTACTCCCCATGGAGTCTCCAGGCTGACAAACCAAAAGCACCACAAAGCTAAAGCTTCCAGGTTTTCTTTCCTGCCGATAAGCGCTGTCATTTCCTGTTTTCACACCTGCCTCCCAACTGCCAGCCCAACTCCCAAAATTGCATACGAAGGAAGATTCCTCCCACAGCGAAGATGTAGGCAGAGAAAGCTCCTACTCCCCATGGAGTCTCCAGGCTGACAAACCAAAAGCACCACAAAGCCAAAGCTTCCAGGCTTTCTTTCCTGCCGATAAGCGCTGTCATATCCTGTTTTCACACCTGCCTCCCAACTGCCAGACCGACTCCCAAAATTGCATATAAACAAAGATTCCTCCCACATCAAAGATGACAGCACAGAAAGCACTCGCTATTCATGGACGCCCCAGCTTGGCAAACACACTGCACCACAAACCCAAGTTTCCAGGCTTTCTTTCCTGGGGATAAGGGCTATTGTTTCCTGTTTTCACACCTGCCTCCCAACTGCCAGCCCAACTCCCAAAATTGCATATAAACAAGGATTCCTCCCACAACAAAGATGACAGCACAGAAAGCACTCGCTATTCATGGACGCCCCAGCTTGGCAAACACACTGCACCACAAACCCAAGTTTCCAGGCTTTCTTTCCTGGGGATAAGGGCTATTGTTTCCTGTTTTCACACCTGCCTCCCAACTGCCAGCCCAACTCCCAAAATTGCATAGAAACAAAGATTCCTCCCACAACAAAAATGACAGCACAGAAAGCACTCGCTATTCATGGACGACCCAGCATGGCAAGCACATTGCACCACAAACCCAAGTTTCCAGGCTTTCTTTCCTGGGGATAAGGGCTATTGTTTCTTGTTTTCACACCTGCCTCCCAACTGCCAGCCCAACTCCCAAAATTGCACATAAACAAGGATTCCTCCCACAACAAAGATGACAGCACAGAAAGCACTCGCTATTCATGGACGCCCCAGCTTGGCAAACACACTGCACCACAAACCCAAGTTTCCAGGCTTTCTTTCCTGGGGATAAGGGCTATTGTTTCCTGTTTTCACACCTGCCTCCCAACTGCCAGCCCAACTCCCAAAATTGCATAGAAACAAAGATTCCTCCCACAACAAAAATGACAGCACAGAAAGCACTCGCTATTCATGGACGACCCAGCATGGCAAGCACATTGCACCAAAAACCCAAGTTTCCAGGCTTTCTTTCCTGGGGATAAGGGCTATTGTTTCCTGTTTTCACACCTGCCTCCCAACTGCCAGCCCAACTCCCAAAATTGCACATAAACAAAGATTCCTCCCACAACAAAGATGACAGCACAGAATGCACTCGCTGTTCATGGACGCCCCAGCTTGGCAAACACACTGCACCACAAACCCAAGTTTCCAGGCTTTCTTTCCTGAGGATAAGAGCTATTGTTTCCTGTTTTCACACCTGCCTCCCAACTGCCAGACCGACTCTGAAAATTGCTTCTAAACAAAGATTCCTCCCACAACAAAGATTCCAGCACAGAAGGCTCTTGCTCCCCATGGAGTCTCCAGGCTGACAAACCAAAAGCACCACAAAGCTAAAGCTTCCAGGTTTTCTTTCCTGTCGATAAGCGCTGTCATTTCCTGTTTTCACACCTGCCTCCCAACTGCCAGCCCAACTCCCAAAATTGCATACGAAGGAAGATTCCTCCCACAGTGAAGATGTAGGCAGAGAAAGCTCCTGCTCCCCATGGAGTCTCCAGGCTGACAAACCAAAAGCACCACAAAGCCAAAGCTTCCAGGCTTTCTTTCCTGGGGATAAGCGCTGTCATTTCCTGTTTTCACACCTGCCTCCCAACTGCCAGACCGACTCCCAAAATTGCATATAAACAAAGATTCCTCCCACATCAAAGATGACAGCACAGAAAGCACTCGCTATTCATGGACGCCCCAGCTTGGCAAACACACTGCACCACAAACCCAAGTTTCCAGGTTTTCTTTCCTGGGGATAAGGGCTATTGTTTCCTGTTTACACACCTGCCTCCCAACTGCCAGCCCAACTCCCAAAATTGCATAGAAACAAAGATTCCTCCCACAACAAAGATTCCAGCACAGAAAGGTCGTGCTCCGCATGGAGTCTCCGGGCTCTCAAACCAAAAGCACCACAAAGCCAAAGCTTTCAGGCTTTCTTTCCTGCCGATAAGCACTGTCATTTCCTGTTTTCACACCTGCCTCCCAACTGCCAGCCCAACTCCCAAAATTGCACATAAACAAGGATTCCTCCCACAACAAAAATGACAGCACAGAAAGCACTCGCTATTCATGGACGACCCAGCATGGCAAGCACATTGCACCACAAACCCAAGTTTCCAGGCTTTCTTTCCTGGGGATAAGGGCTATTGTTTCTTGTTTTCACACCTGCCTCCCAGCTGCCAGCCCAACTCCCAAAATTGCACATAAACAAAGATTCCTCCCACAACAAAGATGACAGCACAGAATGCACTCGCTGTTCATGGACGCCCCAGCTTGGCAAACACACTGCACCACAAACCCAAGTTTCCAGGCTTTCTTTCCTGGGGATAATGGCTATTGTTTCCTGTTTTCACACCTGCCTCCCAGCTGCCAGCCTGACTCCCAAAATTGCATATAAACAAAGATTCCTCCCACAACAAAGATGACAGCACAGAAAGCACTCACTATTCATGGACGCCCCAGCTTGGCAAACACACTGCACCACAAACCCAAGTTTCCAGGCTTTCTTTCCTGGGGATAAGGGCTATTGTTTCATGTTTTCACACCTGCCTCCCAACTGCCAGCCCCACTCCAAAATTGAATATAAACAAAGATTCCTCCCACAACAAAAATGACAGCGCAGAAAGCACTCGCTATTCATGGACGCCCCAGCTTGGCAAGCACACTGCACCACAAACCCAAGTTTCCAGGCTTTCTTTCCTGGGGATAAGAGCTATTGTTTCCTGTTTTCACACCTGCCTCCCAACTGCCAGACCGACTCTGAAAATTGCTTCTAAACAAAGATTCCTCCCACAACAAAGATTCCAGCACAGAAGGCTCTTGCTCCCCATGGAGTCTCCAGGCTGACAAACCAAAAGCACCACAAAGCCAAAGCTTCCAGGCTTTCTTTCTTGCCGATAAGCTGTCATTTCCTGTTTTCACACCTGCCTCCCAACTGCCAGACCA
>NW_026990828.1:0-41121 GCF_036250125.1 Pseudopipra pipra
AGGTGCCACCACAGAAAGATCTTTGCTGCCCAAGAAGTTCCCAGGCTGCCCCACCAACTGCACCTCAAAGCCAAAGCTTCCAGACTTTTTTCCTGGTGGAAAGAGCTGCTGATCCCTTTTTTTCAGCCTTGCACTGCAATGGCCGGTCCCACCTCCTGAAAAATTTACTCCAAATGAAGATTCCTGCCAGACAAAAGGTGCCACCACAGAAACCTCTTGCTGCCCAAGAAGTGCCCAGGCTGCCCCAACAACTGAACCTGAAGCCAAAGCTTCCAGACTTTTTTTCCTGGTGGAAAGAGCTGCTGATCCCTTTTTTCAGCCCTGCGCTGTAAAGGCCTCTCCCACCTCCTGAAAAATTTACTCCAAATGAAGATTCCTGCCAGACAAAAGGTGCCACAACAGAAACCTCTTGCTGCCCAAGAAGTGCCCAGGCTGCCCCAACAACTGCACCTCAAAGCCAAAGCTTCCAGACTTTTTTTCCTGGTGGAAAGAGCTGCTGTTGCGTTTTTTCAGCCGTGCAATGTAAAGACCTGTCCCATCTCCTGAAAAATTTACTCCAAGTGAAGATTCCTGCCAGACAAAAGGTGCCACCACTAAAAGATCTTTGCTGCCCAAGGAGTTCCCAGGCTGCCCCACCAACTGCACCTCAAAGCCAAAGCTTCCAGATTTTTTTCCTGGTAGAAAGAGCTGCTGTTCCCTTTTTTCTGCCCTGCGCTGTAAAGACCTGTCCCATCTCCTGAAAAATTTACTCCAAATGAAGATTCCTGCCAGACTAAAGGTGCCACCACAGAAAGGTCTTGCTGCCCAAGAAGTACCCAGGCTACCCCAACAACTGCATCTCAAAGCCAAAGCTTCCAGACTATTTTTCCTGGTGGAAAGAGCTGCTGTTCCCTTTTTTTCAGCCTTGCACTGCAATGGCCGGTCCCACCCTATGAAAAATGGAATCCAAATGAAGATTCCTGCCAGACAAAAGGTGCCACCACAGAGAGATCTTTGCTGCCCAAGAAGTTCCCAGGTTGCCCCAAAACTGCACCTCGAAGCCAAAGCTTCCAGACTTGTTTTCCTGGTGGAAAGAGCTGCTGTTCCCTTTTTTCAGCCCTGCACTGTAAAGGCCTGTCCCACCATCTGAAAAATTTACTCCAAATGAAGATTCCTGCCAGACAAAAGGTGCCACAACCTAAAGGTCTTGCTGCCCAAGGAGTTCCCAGGCTGCCCCACCAACTGCACCTCAAAGCCAAAGCTTCCAGACTTTTTTTCCTGGTAGAAAGAGCTGCTGTTCCCTTTTTTCTGCCCTGCACTGTAAAGGCCTGTCCCACCATGTGAAAAATTAACTCCAAATAAAGACTCTTGCCAGACAAAAGGTGCCACCAGAGAAAGATCTTTGCTGCCCAAGAAGTTCTCAGGCTGCCCCACCAACTACACCTGAAAGCCAAAGCTTCCAGACTTTTTTTCCTGGTGAAAAGAGCTGCTGATCCCTTTTTTCAGCCCTGCACTGCAATGGCCTGTCCCACCTCCTCAAAAATAGAATCCAAATGAAGATTCCTGCCAGACAAAAGGTGCCACCACAGAGAGATCTTTGCTGCCCAAAAAGTTCCCAGGTTGCCCCAACAACTGCACCTCGAAGCCAAAGGATCCAGACTTTTTTTCCTTTGGGAAAGTGCTGCTGTTCCCTTTTTTCTGCCCTGCGCTTTAAAGGCCGGTCCCACCTCCTGAAAAATTTACTCTAACTGAAGATTCCTACCAGACAAAAGGTGCCACCATAGAAACCTCTTGCTGCCCAAGAAGTTTCCAGGCTGCCCCAACAACTGAACCCTAAAACCATAGCTTCCAGACTTTTTTCCTGGTAGAAAGAGCTGCTGTTCCCTTTTTTTCAGCCCCACAGCACTGCAATGGCCAGCCCCAACTCCTGAAAAATTGAATCCAAATGAAGATTCCTCCCAGACAAAAGGTGCCACCACTAAAAGATCTTTGCTGCCCAAGAAGTTCCCAGGTTGCCCCAACAACTACACCTCGAAGCCAAAGCTTCCAGACTTTTTTCCTGGTGCAAAGAGCTGCTGATCCCTTTTTTTCAGCCCTGCACTGCTATGGCCGGTCCCACCTCCTGGAAAATAGAATGCAAATGAAGATTCCTGCCAGACTAAAGGTGCCATTACAGAAATCACTTTGCTGCCCAAGAAGTGCCCATGCTGCCCCACCAACAACACCTCAAAGCCAAAGCTTCCAGGCTTTTTTTCCTCCTGGAAAGAGCTGCTGATCCCTTTTTTCAGCCCTGCGCTGTAAAGGCCTGTCCCACCTCCTGAAAAATTTACTCCAAATGAAGATTCCTGCCAGACAAAAAGTGCCACCACAGAAAGATCTTTGCTGCCCAAGAAGTTCCCAGGCTGCCAAAACAACTACACCTGAAGCCAAAGGATCCAGACATTTTTCCTGGTGGAAAGAGCTGCTGATCCCTTTTTTCAGCCCTACAATGCAATGGCCGGTCCCACCTCCTGAAAAATTTACTCCAAATGAAGACTCCTGCCAGACAAAAGGTGCCACCACAGAAACCTCTTGCTGCCCAAGAAGTGCCCAGGCTGCCAAAACAACTGCACCTCAAAGCCAAAGCTTCCAGACATTTTTTCCTGGTAGAAAGAGCTGCTGTTCCCTTTTTTTCAGCCCTGCACTGCAATGGCCGGTCCCACCTCCTGGAAAATGGAATCCAAATGAAGATTCCTGCCAGACAAAAGGTGCCACCACTAAAAGATCTTTGCTGCCCAAGGAGTTCCCAGGCTGCCCCACCAACTGCACCTCAAAGCCAAAGCTTCCAGACTTTTTTTCCTGGTAGAAAGAGCTGCTGTTCCCTTTTTTCTGCCCTGCGCTGTAAAGACCTGTCCCATCTCCTGAAAAATTTACTCCAAATGAAGACTCCTGCCAGACAAAAGGTGCCACCACAGAAACCTCTTGCTGCCCAAGAAGTGCCCAGGCTGCCAAAACAACTGCACCTCAAAGCCAAAGCTTCCAGACTTTTTTCCTGGTGGAAAGAGCTGCTGATCCCTTTTTTCAGCCCTGCGCTTTAAAGGCCGGTCCCATCTCCTGAAAAATTTTCTCCAAATGAAGATTCCTGCCAGACAAAAGGTGCCACCACAGAAACCTCTTGCTGCCCAAGAAGTTCCCAGGTTGCCCCCACAACTGCATCTCAAAGCCAAAGCTTCCAGACTTTTTTTCCTGGTGGAAAGAGCTGCTGTTCCCTTTTTTCAACCCTGCACTGCAATGGCCGGTCCCACCTCCTGCAAAATTTACTACAAATGAAGATTCCTGCCAGACTAAAGGTGCCACCACAGAAACCTCTTGCTGCCCAAGAAGTGCCCAGGCTGCCCCACCAACTACACCTGAAGCCAAAGGATCCAGACATTTTTCCTGGTGGAAAGAGCTGCTGATCCCTTTTTTCAGCCCTGCACTGCAATGGCCGGTCCCACCTGCTGAAAAATTTACTCCAAATGAAGATTCCTGCCAGACTAAAGGTGCCACCACAGAAACCTCTTGCTGCCCAAGAAGTGCCCAGGCTGCCCCAACAACTGCACCTCAAAGCCAAAGCTTCCAGACTTTTTTCCTGGTGGAAAGAGCTGCTGTTGCCTTTTTTCAGCCGTGCAATGTAAAGACCTGTCCCATCCCCTAAAAAATTTACTCCAAGTGAAGATTCCTGCCAGACAAAAGGTGCCACCACTAAAAGATCTTTGCTGCCCAAGGAGTTCCCAGGCTGCCCCACCAACTGCACCTCAAAGCCAAAGCTTCCAGATTCTTTTCCTGGTAGAAAGAGCTGCTGTTCCCTTTTTTCCGCCCTGCGCTGTAAAGACCTGTCCCACCTGCTGAAAAATTTACTCCAAATGAAGAATCCTGCCAGACAAAAGGTGCCACCACAGAAACCTCTTGCTGCCCAAGAAGTGCCCAGGCTGCCCCAACAACTGCACCTCAAAGCCAAAGCTTCCAGACTTTTTTCCTGGTAGAAAGAGCTGCTGTTCCCTTTTTTCTACCCTGCGCTGTAAAGACCTGTCCCATCTCCTGAAAAATTTACTCCAAATGAAGACTCCTGCCAGACAAAAGGTGCCACCACAGAAAGATCTTTGCTGCCCAAGAAGTGCCCAGGCTGCCAAAACAACTGCACCTCAAAGCCAAAGCTTCCAGACATTTTTTCCTGGTAGAAAGAGCTGCTGTTCCCTTTTTTTCAGCCCTGCACTGCAATGGCCGGTCCCACCTCCTGGAAAATGGAATCCAAATGAAGATTCCTGCCAGACAAAAGGTGCCACCACTAAAAGATCTTTGCTGCCCAAGGAGTTCCCAGGCTGCCCCACCAACTGCACCTCAAAGCCAAAGCTTCCAGACTTTTTTTCCTGGTAGAAAGAGCTGCTGTTCCCTTTTTTCTGCCCTGCGCTGTAAAGACCTGTCCCATCTCCTGAAAAATTTACTCCAAATGAAGACTCCTGCCAGACAAAAGGTGCCACCACAGAAACCTCTTGCTGCCCAAGAAGTGCCCAGGCTGCCAAAACAACTGCACCTCAAAGCCAAAGCTTCCAGACTTTTTTCCTGGTGGAAAGAGCTGCTGATCCCTTTTTTCAGCCCTGCGCTTTAAAGGCCGGTCCCATCTCCTGAAAAATTTTCTCCAAATGAAGATTCCTGCCAGACAAAAGGTGCCACCACAGAAACCTCTTGCTGCCCAAGAAGTTCCCAGGTTGCCCCCACAACTGCATCTCAAAGCCAAAGCTTCCAGACTTTTTTTCCTGGTGGAAAGAGCTGCTGTTCCCTTTTTTCAACCCTGCACTGCAATGGCCGGTCCCACCTCCTGCAAAATTTACTACAAATGAAGATTCCTGCCAGACAAAAGGTGCCACCACAGAAACCTCTTGCTGCCCAAGAAGTGCCCAGGCTGCCCCACCAACTGCACCTCAAAGCCAAAGCTTCCAGACTTTTTAGCTGGTGGAAAGAGCTGCTGATCCCTTTTTTTCAACTCTGGTCTGCAATGGCCTGTCCCATCTCCTGAAAAATTTACTCCAAATGAAGATTCCTGCCAGACTAAAGGTGCCACCACAGAAAGGTCTTGCTGCCCAAGAAGTACCCAGGCTACCCCAACAACTACATCTCAAAGCCAAAGCTTCCAGACTATTTTTCCTGGTGGAAAGAGCTGCTGTTCCCTTTTTTCAACCCGGCACTGCAATGGCCGGTCCCACCCTGTGAAAAATGGAATCCAAATGAAGATTCCTGCCAGACAAAAGGTGCCACCACAGAGAGATCTCTGCTGCCCAAGAAGTTCCCAGGTTGCCCCAAAACTGCACCTCGAAGCCAAAGCTTCCAGACTTGTTTTCCTGGTGGAAAGAGCTGCTGTTCCCTTTTTTCAGCCCTGCACTGTAAAGGCCTGTCCCACCATCTGAAAAATTTACTCCAAATGAAGATTCCTGCCAGACAAAAGGTGCCACCACTAAAAGATCTTTGCTGCCCAAGGAGTTCCCAGGCTGCCCCACCAACTGCACCTCAAAGCCAAAGCTTCCAGACTTTTTTTCCTGGTAGAAAGAGCTGCTGTTCCCTTTTTTCTGCCCTGCGCTGTAAAGACCTGTCCCATCTCCTGAAAAATTTACTCCAAATGAAGACTCCTGCCAGACAAAAGGTGCCACCACAGAAAGATCTTTGCTGCCCAAGAAGTGCCCAGGCTGCCAAAACAACTGCACCTCAAAGCCAAAGCTTCCAGACATTTTTTCCTGATAGAAAGAGCTGCTGTTCCCTTTTTTTCAGCCCGGCACTGCAATGGCCGGTCCCACCTCCTGGAAAATGGAATCCAAATGAAGATTCCTGCCAGACAAAAGGTGCCACCACTAAAAGATCTTTGCTGCCCAAGGAGTTCCCAGGCTGCCCCACCAACTGCACCTCAAAGCCAAAGCTTCCAGACTTTTTTTCCTGGTAGAAAGAGCTGCTGTTCCCTTTTTTCTGCCCTGCGCTGTAAAGACCTGTCCCATCTCCTGAAAAATTTACTCCAAATGAAGACTCCTGCCAGACAAAAGGTGCCACCACAGAAACCTCTTGCTGCCCAAGAAGTGCCCAGGCTGCCAAAACAACTGCACCTCAAAGCCAAAGCTTCCAGACTTTTTTCCTGGTAGAAAGAGCTGCTGATCCCTTTTTTTCAGCCTTGCACTGCAATGGCCGGTCCCACCCTATGAAAAATGGAATCCAAATGAAGATTCCTGCCAGACAAAAGGTGCCACCACAGAGAGATCTTTGCTGCCCAAGAAGTTCTCAGGCTGCCCCACCAACTACACCTGAAAGCCAAAGCTTCCAGACTTGTTTTCCTGGTGGAAAGAGCTGCTGATCCCTTTTTTCAGCCCTGCACTGTAAAGGTCTGTCCCACCATCTGAAAAATTTACTCCAAATGAAGATTCCTGCCAGACAAAAGGTGCCACAACCTAAAGGTCTTGCTGCCCAAGGAGTTCCCAGGCTGCCCCACCAACTGCACCTCAAAGCCAAAGCTTCCAGACTTTTTTTCCTGGTAGAAAGAGCTGCTGTTCCCTTTTTTCTGCCCTGCACTGTAAAGGCCTGTCCCACCATGTGAAAAATTAACTCCAAATAAAGACTCTTGCCAGACAAAAGGTGCCACCAGAGAAAGATCTTTGCTGCCCAAGAAGTTCTCAGGCTGCCCCACCAACTACACCTGAAAGCCAAAGCTTCCAGACTTTTTTTCCTGGTGAAAAGAGCTGCTGATCCCTTTTTTCAGCCCTGCACTGCAATGGCCTGTCCCACCTCCTCAAAAATAGAATCCAAATGAAGATTCCTGCCAGACAAAAGGTGCCACCACAGAGAGATCTTTGCTGCCCAAAAAGTTCCCAGGTTGCCCCAACAACTGCACCTCGAAGCCAAAGGATCCAGACTTTTTTTCCTTTGGGAAAGTGCTGCTGTTCCCTTTTTTCTGCCCTGCGCTTTAAAGGCCGGTCCCACCTCCTGAAAAATTTACTCTAACTGAAGATTCCTACCAGACAAAAGGTGCCACCATAGAAACCTCTTGCTGCCCAAGAAGTTTCCAGGCTGCCCCAACAACTGAACCCTAAAACCATAGCTTCCAGACTTTTTTCCTGGTAGAAAGAGCTGCTGTTCCCTTTTTTTCAGCCCAGCACTGCAATGGCCAGCCCCAACTCCTGAAAAATTGAATCCAAATGAAGATTCCTCCCAGACAAAAGGTACCACCACTAAAAGATCTTTGCTGCCCAAGAAGTGCCCAGGCTGCCCCAACAACTGCACCTCAAAGCCAAAGCTTCCAGACTTTTTTCCTGGTGGAAAGAGCTGCTGTTGCCTTTTTTCAGCCGTGCAATGTAAAGACCTGTCCCATCCCCTAAAAAATTTACTCCAAGTGAAGATTCCTGCCAGACAAAAGGTGCCACCACTAAAAGATCTTTGCTGCCCAAGGAGTTCCCAGGCTGCCCCACCAACTGCACCTCAAAGCCAAAGCTTCCAGATTCTTTTCCTGGTAGAAAGAGCTGCTGTTCCCTTTTTTCTGCCCTGCGCTGTAAAGACCTGTCCCACCTGCTGAAAAATTTACTCCAAATGAAGAATCCTGCCAGACAAAAGGTGCCACCACAGAAACCTCTTGCTGCCCAAGAAGTGCCCAGGCTGCCCCAACAACTGCACCTCAAAGCCAAAGCTTCCAGACTTTTTTCCTGGTAGAAAGAGCTGCTGTTCCCTTTTTTCTGCCCTGCGCTGTAAAGACCTGTCCCATCTCCTGAAAAATTTACTCCAAATGAAGACTCCTGCCAGACAAAAGGTGCCACCACAGAAAGATCTTTGCTGCCCAAGAAGTGCCCAGGCTGCCAAAACAACTGCACCTCAAAGCCAAAGCTTCCAGACATTTTTTCCTGGTAGAAAGAGCTGCTGTTCCCTTTTTTTCAGCCCTGCACTGCAATGGCCGGTCCCACCTCCTGGAAAATGGAATCCAAATGAAGATTCCTGCCAGACAAAAGGTGCCACCACTAAAAGATCTTTGCTGCCCAAGGAGTTCCCAGGCTGCCCCACCAACTGCACCTCAAAGCCAAAGCTTCCAGACTTTTTTTCCTGGTAGAAAGAGCTGCTGTTCCCTTTTTTCTGCCCTGCGCTGTAAAGACCTGTCCCATCTCCTGAAAAATTTACTCCAAATGAAGACTCCTGCCAGACAAAAGGTGCCACCACAGAAACCTCTTGCTGCCCAAGAAGTGCCCAGGCTGCCAAAACAACTGCACCTCAAAGCCAAAGCTTCCAGACTTTTTTCCTGGTGGAAAGAGCTGCTGATCCCTTTTTTCAGCCCTGCGCTTTAAAGGCCGGTCCCATCTCCTGAAAAATTTTCTCCAAATGAAGATTCCTGCCAGACAAAAGGTGCCACCACAGAAACCTCTTGCTGCCCAAGAAGTTCCCAGGTTGCCCCCACAACTGCATCTCAAAGCCAAAGCTTCCAGACTTTTTTTCCTGGTGGAAAGAGCTGCTGTTCCCTTTTTTCAACCCTGCACTGCAATGGCCGGTCCCACCTCCTGCAAAATTTACTACAAATGAAGATTCCTGCCAGACAAAAGGTGCCACCACAGAAACCTCTTGCTGCCCAAGAAGTGCCCAGGCTGCCCCACCAACTGCACCTCAAAGCCAAAGCTTCCAGACTTTTTAGCTGGTGGAAAGAGCTGCTGATCCCTTTTTTTCAACTCTGGTCTGCAATGGCCTGTCCCATCTCCTGAAAAATTTACTCCAAATGAAGATTCCTGCCAGACTAAAGGTGCCACCACAGAAAGGTCTTGCTGCCCAAGAAGTACCCAGGCTACCCCAACAACTACATCTCAAAGCCAAAGCTTCCAGACTATTTTTCCTGGTGGAAAGAGCTGCTGTTCCCTTTTTTCAACCCGGCACTGCAATGGCCGGTCCCACCCTGTGAAAAATGGAATCCAAATGAAGATTCCTGCCAGACAAAAGGTGCCACCACAGAGAGATCTCTGCTGCCCAAGAAGTTCCCAGGTTGCCCCAAAACTGCACCTCGAAGCCAAAGCTTCCAGACTTGTTTTCCTGGTGGAAAGAGCTGCTGTTCCCTTTTTTCAGCCCTGCACTGTAAAGGCCTGTCCCACCATCTGAAAAATTTACTCCAAATGAAGATTCCTGCCAGACAAAAGGTGCCACAACCTAAAGGTCTTGCTGCCCAAGGAGTTCCCAGGCTGCCCCACCAACTGCACCTCAAAGCCAAAGCTTCCAGACTTTTTTTCCTGGTAGAAAGAGCTGCTGTTCCCTTTTTTCTGCCCTGCGCTGTAAAGACCTGTCCCATCTCCTGAAAAATTTACTCCAAATGAAGACTCCTGCCAGACAAAAGGTGCCACCACAGAAAGATCTTTGCTGCCCAAGAAGTGCCCAGGCTGCCAAAACAACTGCACCTCAAAGCCAAAGCTTCCAGACATTTTTTCCTGATAGAAAGAGCTGCTGTTCCCTTTTTTTCAGCCCGGCACTGCAATGGCCGGTCCCACCTCCTGGAAAATGGAATCCAAATGAAGATTCCTGCCAGACAAAAGGTGCCACCACTAAAAGATCTTTGCTGCCCAAGGAGTTCCCAGGCTGCCCCACCAACTGCACCTCAAAGCCAAAGCTTCCAGACTTTTTTTCCTGGTAGAAAGAGCTGCTGTTCCCTTTTTTCTGCCCTGCGCTGTAAAGACCTGTCCCATCTCCTGAAAAATTTACTCCAAATGAAGACTCCTGCCAGACAAAAGGTGCCACCACAGAAACCTCTTGCTGCCCAAGAAGTGCCCAGGCTGCCAAAACAACTGCACCTCAAAGCCAAAGCTTCCAGACTTTTTTCCTGGTAGAAAGAGCTGCTGATCCCTTTTTTCAGCCCTGCGCTGCAATGGCCGGTCCCATCTCCTGAAAAATTTTCTCCAAATGAAGATTCCTGCCAGACAAAAGGTGCCACCACAGAAAGATCTTTGCTGCCCAAGAAGTTCCCAGGCTGCCCCACCAACTGCACCTCAAAGCCAAAGCTTCCAGACTTTTTTCCTGGTAGAAAGAGCTGCTGTTCCCTTTTTTCAACCCTGCACTGCAATGGCCGGTCCCACCTCCTAAAAAATTTACTCCAAATGAAGATTCCTGCCAGACTAAAGGTGCCACCACAGAAACCTCTTGCTGCCCAAGAAGTGCCCAGGCTGCCCCACCAACTACACCTGAAGCCAAAGCTTCCAGACTTTTTTTCCTGGTGGAAAGAGCTGCTGATCCCTTTTTTCAGCCCTGCGCTGTAAAGGCCTCTCCCACCTCCTGAAAAATTTACTCCAAATGAAGATTCCTGCCAGACAAAAGGTGCCACAACAGAAACCTCTTGCTGCCCAAGAAGTGCCCAGGCTGCCCCAACAACTGCACCTCAAAGCCAAAGCTTCCAGACTTTTTTTCCTGGTGGAAAGAGCTGCTGTTGCGTTTTTTCAGCCGTGCAATGTAAAGACCTGTCCCATCTCCTGAAAAATTTACTCCAAGTGAAGATTCCTGCCAGACAAAAGGTGCCACCACTAAAAGATCTTTGCTGCCCAAGGAGTTCCCAGGCTGCCCCACCAACTGCACCTCAAAGCCAAAGCTTCCAGATTTTTTTCCTGGTAGAAAGAGCTGCTGTTCCCTTTTTTCTGCCCTGCGCTGTAAAGACCTGTCCCATCTCCTGAAAAATTTACTCCAAATGAAGATTCCTGCCAGACTAAAGGTGCCACCACAGAAAGGTCTTGCTGCCCAAGAAGTACCCAGGCTACCCCAACAACTGCATCTCAAAGCCAAAGCTTCCAGACTATTTTTCCTGGTGGAAAGAGCTGCTGTTCCCTTTTTTTCAGCCTTGCACTGCAATGGCCGGTCCCACCCTATGAAAAATGGAATCCAAATGAAGATTCCTGCCAGACAAAAGGTGCCACCACAGAGAGATCTTTGCTGCCCAAGAAGTTCCCAGGTTGCCCCAAAACTGCACCTCGAAGCCAAAGCTTCCAGACTTGTTTTCCTGGTGGAAAGAGCTGCTGTTCCCTTTTTTCAGCCCTGCACTGTAAAGGTCTGTCCCACCATCTGAAAAATTTACTCCAAATGAAGATTCCTGCCAGACAAAAGGTGCCACAACCTAAAGGTCTTGCTGCCCAAGGAGTTCCCAGGCTGCCCCACCAACTGCACCTCAAAGCCAAAGCTTCCAGACTTTTTTTCCTGGTAGAAAGAGCTGCTGTTCCCTTTTTTCTGCCCTGCACTGTAAAGGCCTGTCCCACCATGTGAAAAATTAACTCCAAATAAAGACTCTTGCCAGACAAAAGGTGCCACCAGAGAAAGATCTTTGCTGCCCAAGAAGTTCTCAGGCTGCCCCACCAACTACACCTGAAAGCCAAAGCTTCCAGACTTTTTTTCCTGGTGAAAAGAGCTGCTGATCCCTTTTTTCAGCCCTGCACTGCAATGGCCTGTCCCACCTCCTCAAAAATAGAATCCAAATGAAGATTCCTGCCAGACAAAAGGTGCCACCACAGAGAGATCTTTGCTGCCCAAAAAGTTCCCAGGTTGCCCCAACAACTGCACCTCGAAGCCAAAGGATCCAGACTTTTTTTCCTTTGGGAAAGTGCTGCTGTTCCCTTTTTTCTGCCCTGCGCTTTAAAGGCCGGTCCCACCTCCTGAAAAATTTACTCTAACTGAAGATTCCTACCAGACAAAAGGTGCCACCATAGAAACCTCTTGCTGCCCAAGAAGTTTCCAGGCTGCCCCAACAACTGAACCCTAAAACCATAGCTTCCAGACTTTTTTCCTGGTAGAAAGAGCTGCTGTTCCCTTTTTTTCAGCCCAGCACTGCAATGGCCAGCCCCAACTCCTGAAAAATTGAATCCAAATGAAGATTCCTCCCAGACAAAAGGTGCCACCACTAAAAGATCTTTGCTGCCCAAGAAGTTCCCAGGTTGCCCCAACAACTACACCTCGAAGCCAAAGCTTCCAGACTTTTTTCCTGGTGCAAAGAGCTGCTGATCCCTTTTTTTCAGCCCTGCACTGCTATGGCCGGTCCCACCTCCTGGAAAATAGAATGCAAATGAAGATTCCTGCCAGACTAAAGGTGCCATTACAGAAATCACTTTGCTGCCCAAGAAGTGCCCATGCTGCCCCACCAACAACACCTCAAAGCCAAAGCTTCCAGGCTTTTTTTCCTCCTGGAAAGAGCTGCTGATCCCTTTTTTCAGCCCTGCGCTGTAAAGGCCTGTCCCACCTCCTGAAAAATTTACTCCAAATGAAGATTCCTGCCAGACAAAAAGTGCCACCACAGAAAGATCTTTGCTGCCCAAGAAGTTCCCAGGCTGCCAAAACAACTACACCTGAAGCCAAAGGATCCAGACATTTTTCCTGGTGGAAAGAGCTGCTGATCCCTTTTTTCAGCCCTACAATGCAATGGCCGGTCCCACCTCCTGAAAAATTTACTCCAAATGAAGACTCCTGCCAGACAAAAGGTGCCACCACAGAAACCTCTTGCTGCCCAAGAAGTGCCCAGGCTGCCAAAACAACTGCACCTCAAAGCCAAAGCTTCCAGACATTTTTTCCTGGTAGAAAGAGCTGCTGTTCCCTTTTTTTCAGCCCTGCACTGCAATGGCCGGTCCCACCTCCTGGAAAATGGAATCCAAATGAAGATTCCTGCCAGACAAAAGGTGCCACCACTAAAAGATCTTTGCTGCCCAAGGAGTTCCCAGGCTGCCCCAACAACTACACCTGAAAGCCAAAGCTTCCAGACATATTTTTCTGGTAGAAAGAGCTGCTGATCTTTTTTTTTCAGCCCTGCACTGCAATGGCCGGTCCCACCCCATGAAAAATGGAATCTAAATGATGATTCCTGCAAGACAGAAGGTGCCACCACTAAAAGATCTTTGCTGCCCAAGAAGTTCCCAGGCTGCCCCACCAACTGCACCTCAAAGACAAAGCTTCCAGACTTTTTTTCCTGGTAGAAAGAGCTGCTGTTCCCTTTTTTCTACCCTGCGCTGTAAAGGCCGGTCCCATCTCCTGAAAAATTTACTCCAAATGAAGACTCCTGCCAGACAAAAGGTGCCACCACAGAAACCTCTTGCTACCCAAGGAGTTCCCAGGCTGCCCCAACAACTGCACCTCAAAGCCAAAGCTTCCAGACTTTTTTTCGTCCTGGAAAGAGCTGCTGTTCCCTTTTTTCTGCCTTGCGCTGTAAAGGCCTGTCCCACCATGTGAAAAATTTACTCCAAATGAAGACTCCTGCCAGACAAAAGGTGCCACCACAGAAACCTCTTGCTGCCCAAGAAGTGCCCAGGCTGCCCCAACAACTACTGCACCTCAAAGCCAAAGCTTCCAGACTTTTTTTCCTGTTGGAAAGAGCTGCTGTTCCCTTTTTTCTGCCCTGCGCTGTAAAGACCTGTCCCATCTCCTGAAAAATTTACTCCAAGTGAAGATTCCTGAGAGACAAAAGGTGCCACCACAGAAACCTCTTGCTGCCCAAGAAGTGCCCAGGCTGCCCCAACAACTACACCTGAAGCCAAAGGATCCAGACATTTTTCCTGGTGGAAAGAGCTGCTGATCCCTTTTTTCAGCCCTGCACTGCAATGGCCAGTCCCACCTCCTGAAAAATTTACTCCAAATGAAGATTCCTGCCAGACAAATGGTGCCACCACAGAAACCTCTTGCTGCCCAAGAAGTTCCCAGGTTGCCCCCACAACTGCATCTCAAAGCCAAGGTGCCACCACAAAAAGGCCTTTTTCCCAAGAAGTGCCCAAGCTGCCCCAACAACTGCACCTCAAAGCCAAAGCTTCCAGACTTTTTTCCTGGTGGAAAGAGCTGCTGATCCCTTTTTTCAGCCCTGCACTGCAATGGCCGGTCCCACCTGCTGAAAAATTTACTCCAAATGAAGATTCCTGCCAGACAAAAGGTGCCACCACAGAAACCTCTTGCTGCCCAAGAAGTTCCCAGGCTGCCCCAACAACTGCACCTCAAAGCCAAAGCTTCCAGACTTTTTTTCCTGGTGGAAAGAGCTGCTGTTGCCTTTTTTCAGCCGTGCAATGTAAAGACCTGTCCCATCTCCTGAAAAATTTACTCCAAGTGAAGATTCCTGCCAGACAAAAGGTGCCACCACTAAAAGATCTTTGCTGCCCAAGAAGTTCCCAGGTTGCCCCAAAACTGCATCTCGAAGCCAAAGCTTCCAGACTTTTTTTCCTGGTGGAAAGATCTGCTGATCCCTTTTTTCAGCCCTGCGCTGCAATGGCCTGTCCCACCTCCTGAAAAATTGAATCCAAAAGAAGATTCCTGCCAGACAAAAGGTGCCACCACAGAAATCTCTTTGCTGCCCAAGAAGTTCCCAGGTTGCCCCACCAACTGCACCTCGAAGCCAAAGGATCCAGACTTTTTTCCTGGTGGAAAGAGCTGCTGTTCCCTTTTTTCAGCCCTGCGCTGTAAAGGCCTCTCCCACCTCCTGAAAAATTGAATCCAAATGAAGATTCCTGCCAGACTAAAGGTGCCACCACAGAAAGGTCTTGCTGCCCAAGAAGTACCCAGGCTGCCCCAACAACTGCATCTCAAAGCCAAAGCTTCCAGACTATTTTTCCTGGTGGAAAGAGCTGCTGTTCCCTTTTTTCAGCCCTGCACTGCAATGGCCGGTCCCACCTCCTGAAAAATTTACTCCAAGTGAAGATTCCTGCCAGACAAAAGGTGCCACCACAGAAAGATCTTTGCTGCCCAAGAAGTGCCAAGGCTACCCCAATAACTGCACCTCAAAGCCAAAGTTTCAAGACTTTTTTTCCTGGTGGAAAGAGCTGCTGTTCCCTTTTTTTCAGCCCTGCGCTGCAATGGCCGGTCCCACCTACCAAAATTTACTCGAAATGACGATTCCTGACAGACAATATGTTCCACAATAGAAAGTTCTTCCTTCCCAAGTAGTACCCAGGCTGCCCCACCAACTGTACCTTAAAGCCAAAGGATCTAGACTTTCTTTCCTGGTGGAAAGAGCTGCTGTTCCCTTTTTTTCAGCCCTGCTCTGCAATGGCCGGTCCCACCCCTCCAAAATTTAATCCAAATGAAGATTTCACGCAGACGAAAGGTTCCACCACAGAAAGATCTTGCTGCCCAAGAATTGCCCAGGCTGCCCCAACAACTACACCTCAAGCCAAAGCTTCCAGACTTTTTTTCCTGGTGGAAAGAGCTGCTGTTGCCTTTTTTCTGTTTTGCGCTGCAATGGCCCGTCTCACCACCCCAAAACTGAATTCAAGTGTAGATTCCTGCCAGACAAAAGGTGCCACCACAGAAAGCTCTTTTCTGCCCAAGAAGTGCCCAGGCTGATGTAGACTCTGTTTGGCATGCAAGTTTACAAAATAGAGCTGCTATTGATTTTTTGTTGTTAGCCCAGGGACATGGCTGTCAAGATTTTGAGGGCATGTGCTACATGAATTTAAGTGATCATTCTGAATCTGTTCATGCTAGCATCCAGAAATTAAAAGCCCTTACTCAACAATTACATGTTCATGATGAATGGAACCTCTTTGGTGATTGGAAATGGGCATGGCCCTGGTTCTGAAAAGCGTTAATAGGCTTGTCAATAGTTGGATGTATAATAACATGCATATTGTGTATGATTCCCTGTATACTAACATGTGTCCGTCAAATGATAAACACAAGCTAAATGCATTGCAATCTCGAGTAGTTCGTTATCATCCTCTTGCTACCATTGATCACGCGGTGGTAGGTAAGGGGGGTACTTTTGAGTTAGATGATCAATGGAGCGTAGAGGCGTGAGAACGAAATCATATTAGGATGTGAAACCAGCCAGAGTATGGTACAACGTAACTTCATGGCACAAGCTAATTGTAAGGTCCATTGTGCTTTTTAGCAAGTCAGCTTGATATCCCCTATTATCAGAGCTGAGTTCTTCCTTGGTTTTGCTACATATTGCAAGATAGATACATCTACCCTTGAAACACAATGGTAGAGGTCATACCTAGGGGTGAGAAAGATGATGATGGGAGGAAGATGATGTGGGCAGGGGTCGCTCGCCCCTTGCCCTACAAGTAGGGCATGCGCAGACTGTTGCCATTAGGTAATGATCAGGCGGTGTTTGGCTGCCATTCAGGCACCACCTTATACTGCGTACTGGCCCTACGTAGTGTAATGTGGAACTGATAAAAATGGGGTGTCGGGACTGCTGAGTTGAGCGATCCTCATCCTACCACCGAGACCGTGTTGCTCCGCGGGGACGCCCGCTAAGCATGGGTACCGACCAGCTGCTGCAGATCCTGGCAGCCCTGGCCTGTCTGTGGGGGTAAGCACAGTTTTTGGATAGGAAGCAACTGAGAGAACAAACTTTTTAATATCCTTTTAGTGTTCCTTTAATTCCCCTTTTATGTTTATAGTATTTTCCCTTTAGTTTCCCTCTTTACTAACCAATATCGTGTTATCCAGAATATTGTGTTAAGATCCTTTTTTGGTATCCCTTTTCACTAGTTAATACTGTATTAAATGCTGTTCGTAGTATTTGTTTTAATGCCACCCGATGAGGTAGTTATTTTGTATCCTTTGTTTTAGTTTTTAATTCCTCTTGCTAAGTTTATTACTCTTATTTTTATTCTCACTGTAATAAAAGATATTTTGTGTGTTTGAATATTTCTGGCACTTGTCTTTATTCCGGACATGTATCCAAACAAACTGCTACACTCGGCACCTCAGTTACTTCTGGCAACAGACTCCATCCCTCCCAGAGCCTTTGGGAGACCTGCCGGAGTCACACACAGGAGCCCCTCTCCTCTGGCCAGGTCTCCCTGCTGCCGGGGAGGGGCGGGGAAGAGCAGAGCCCGCTCCTCGCCGAGGATGCACATGGCAGCAAAAGGCTGCGGGTAGGAGTGGGAGCCCAGGCCATTCTAAGATTCCCAGGAGCAGGTGGCCCAGCAGCTCCTGTCCCCAAGACACCGGTTCTCAATCCACGGCTCCCGGGAAGCTGCGGCTTTGCCGGAGGAGAAGATCCTTTCTGTGGTGCTGGACAAGATCGTCCAGTGACGACGGCAAGTGTTTCCAACTCCAGGGCTGTCTCTTGAGCCGCCTCTAGAGTAGAATATCAGGGAATATCTCCGCATCTCTGTTCCTTCCTGCGATAGCCTCCATCCCTTCCCCAAGCTCTGGCAGTCCTGGTGGACTGCACACAGATTAGCCTCTGCCTAAGGGACAAAATCCAGCCTATACGGCAAGGACTTCAAGTAGTTCAGTTTGGAGCCAGTAGGGCACTGCAGTACTGTTGTGTAAACACTAAATAAGGAGAAGGGGAAGGAAGAAAATAGAAACTGGTTTTTTTTTTTTGGTGGCAAATAGGTTTTTTTCACGTGGGTTTAGGGTGGATATTTGGGAAAGGTTCTTCCCAAAGGGAAGAAAGGGTGGTTGGCACTGGACCAGGCTCCCCAGGGCAGTGGTCACAGCACCAAGGCTGGCAGAGTTCAGGCCCACGGAGTGACTCTTGGGGTCGGTCCTGTGCCGGGCAAAGGCTTGCACTCGACGCTCCTCGTGGGTCCCTTCCAGCTCAGCACGTTCTGTGATGGTGCAATGAGTTCCCTCTCTTTCAACACTTTTGTTCTTTTTAGGGCTCCTGGCTGGCCGGGGGCCGAAGCGCGCCTTCCGCGCGCCTGCTTCCCGGGCCGTTGCGGCGGCCGCAGCCAGGCGCTGAGTGCCCGCTCCCCGCGCGGGCACGGCCGCTCGCTCCAGGAGTGGCGGGGCAGCGCCGGCGCCTCGAGGATTCCCGGGATTCCCTCGCCGGTTTCCAGGCAACGCTCCCCGCGCGCTCCTCGCTCCACGGCCGAACGTGCGCAGCCAATGGGAGGCGGCGGAGTGGGCGGGGCGAGGCGGGGATTGGGCGGGGCGGGGCCGAGAGGGGCGTTTGTTGGGGTTTGGGTGGGAGCGGGCGGGAGCGGGAGCGCTGCCGCTGAGCGGCTCCCGGGCAGCGGCCCCCGGGGGAGAGACCCCCGGCGAGTGGCCCCCGGGGGAGAGACCCCCGGCGAGTGGCCCCCGGTGCGCGGCCCCGAGGGAGAGACCCCCCGTGTGCGGCCCCCGGCGAGTGGCCGCTGGTGAGAGGCCCCCAGTAAGTGACAGTCGGTGAGCGACCCGCGGTGAAGAAGGCCCGGTAAGTGAGCCCTGGGGAGAGAGCCCGGTGAGCGACCCGCGGTGAACAACCCCTGGCAAGTGACCCCCGGGGAGGGACCCCCGGTGAGCGACCCGCGGTGAACAACCCCTGGCAAGTGAGCCCCGGGCAGGGACCCCCGGTGCGCGGCCCCCGGGGGTGTCAGGCCGGGGCTGGGCGCGTTCCTTCCCCGTGCAGAGCCGAGCGGGGCCGTGGCGGGAGCGGGGCCGGAGCGGAGCCGGCCGGGGGGGCAGAGGGGAGCCCTGAGCCGCCTTCTGCCGAGGGGGCTGCTGGAAAGGAGCCTGCGCTGGGAGGACCGGGGCACGAGGCCCGAGGCCGAGGGAGGGGAGCTTCAGGTCAGCTCCTGGAGAAAGGTTTCTCGCTGTGTTTTTCGGGGGGGGGCTCGGGCACTGCAATGGGTTGCCCAGGCAGAGCCAGCACCCCGGCAGGTGTTTCGGAGGCGCCGGCATTTGGCCATGGCTGACATGCTTTAGTGGTTTGGGGGTTCCTGGGGCAGTGCTGGGCTGACAGTTGGACTTGATGGAATCATGGAACGTGCTGAGTTGGGAGGGTGCCACCGGCACCGTGGAGTGCAGCTCCTGAGTTTTAGGCACCACTAAAGGAACTGAATCTGCATCGAGCTGTTTGGCTCCAAAAAATCTTCTGCCCCTAGTCTACACTGCAAAGTAAAACAAAATAGAGTCCTGTGTTCCCCTCAAAGGGAAGGCAGGCAGTTACAAACCAGGACAATAAATCAAAACTCAGAGTTTACATTCATGGTGCCCCCAGTCGTATGACACATCAAACCAGTCTGCTGTTACCCATGTAGAACTCTCCTCAGGAACCCCAAACTTTCTTGTGTGTATTTGTATAGATATGTATATATACACAAAGATATGTATAGATATCTATTTGTGTGTATCTCTATAAGATTCTGTATCTTTGGATGTGATATTGGCATGCTATTGTTGTGTGGCAACAAGTGGCCTTAAAAGGTTCCAACACTTTAGGAGATCGCCTTTCTGCTTGTGGGTTGTATTTTTTAAAGAAGGCAAGGAGAAAAGAACTCTTTAGCCAAATATAAGTTAAGGGCTCCTGGCTGGCCGGGGGCCGAAGCGCGCCTTCCGCGCGCCTGCTTCCCGGGCCGTTGCGGCGGCCGCAGCCAGGCGCTGAGTGCCCGCTCCCCGCGCGGGCACGGCCGCTCGCTCCAGGAGTGGCGGGGCAGCGCCGGCGCCTCGAGGATTCCCGGGATTCCCTCGCCGGTTTCCAGGCAACGCTCCCCGCGCGCTCCTCGCTCCACGGCCGAACGTGCGCAGCCAATGGGAGGCGGCGGAGTGGGCGGGGCGAGGCAGGGATTGGGCGGGGTGGGGCCGAGAGGGGAGGGGCCGAGAGGGGCGGTTGGGGGGGAGCGGGAGCGGGAGGGCGGGGAGCGGGAGCGGGAGGGCCGGGAGCGGGAGCGCTGCCGCTGAGCGACCCCCGGGCAGCGGCCCCCGGTGCGCGGCCCCGAGGGAGAGACCCCCGGCGAGTGGCCCCCGGTGCGCGGCCCCGGGGGAGGGACCCCCCGTGCGCGGCCCCCTGCGAGTGGCTGCTGCTGAGCGATCCCCGGCCAGTGACCCCCAGTAAGTGACAGCCGGTGAGCGACCCGCGGTGAAGAAGCCCCGGTAAGTGAGCCCTGGGGAGGGACCCCGGTGAGCGACCCGCGGTGAACAACTCCTGGCACACAGTGCCCCCCGGGGAGGGACCCTCGGCAAGTGACCCCAAGTGAGTGAGCCCCGGGCAGGGACCCCCGGTGCGCGGCCCCCGGGGGTGTCGGGCCGGGGCTGGGCGCGTTCCTTCCCCGTGCAGAGCCGAGCGGGGCCGTGGCGGGAGCGGGGCCGGAGCGGAGCCGGCCGGGGGGGCAGAGGGGAGCCCTGAGCCGCCTTCTGCCGAGGGGGCTGCTGGAAAGGAGCCTGCGCTGGGAGGACCGGGGGGACGTGGCCCGAGGCCGAGGGAGGGGAGCTTCAGGTCAGCTCCTGGAGAAAGGTTTCTCGCTGTGTTTTTCGGGGGGGGGGCTCGGGCACTGCAATGGGTTGCCCAGGCAGAGCCAGCACCCCGGCAGGTGTTTCAGAGGCGACTGCATTTGGCCATGGCTGACATGCCTTAGTGGTTTGGGGGTTCCTGGGGCAGTGCTGGGCTGACAGTTGGACTTGATGGAATCATGGAACGTGCTGAGTTGGGAGGGTGCCACCGGCACCGTGGAGTGCAGCTCCTGAGTTTTAGGCACCACTAAAGGAACTGAATCTGCATCGAGCTGTTTGGCTCCAAAAAATCTTCTGCCCCAGTCTACACTGCAAAGTAAAACAAAGCAGAGGCCTGTGTTCCCCCCCAAAGGGAAGGCAGGCAGTTACAAACCAGGACAATAAATCAAAACTCAGAGCTTACAGTCATGGTGCCCCCAGTTGTATGACACATCAAACCAGTCCACTGTTACCCATGTAGAACTCTCCTCAGGAACCCCAAACTTTCTTGTGTGTATTTGTATAGATATGTATATATACACAAAGATATGTATAGATATCTATTTGTGTGTATCTCTATAAGATTCTGTATTTTTGGATGTGATATTGGCATGCTATTGTTGTGTGGCAACAAGTGGCCTTAAAAGGTTCCAACACTTTAGGAGATCGCCTTTCTGCTTGTGGGTTGTATTTTTTAAAGAAGGCAAGGAGAAAAGAACTCTTTAGCCAAATATAAGTTAAGGGCTCCTGGCTGGCCGGGGGCCGAAGCGCGCCTTCCGCGCGCCTGCTTCCCTGGCCGTTGCGGCGGCCGCAGCCAGGCGCTGAGTGCCCGCTCCCCGCGCGGGCACGGCCGCTCGCTCCAGGAGTGGCGGGGCAGCGCCGGCGCCTCGAGGATTCCCGGGATTCCCTCGCCGGTTTCCAGGCAACGCTCCCCGCACGCTCCTCGCTCCACGGCCGAACGTGCGCAGCCAATGGGAGGCGGCGGAGTGGGCGGGGCGAGGCGGGGATTGGGCGTGGCGAGGCGGGGATTGGGCGGGGCGGGGCCGAGAGGGGCGGGGCCGAGAGGGGCGGTTGGGGGGAAGCGGGAGCGGGAGGGCCGGGAGCGGGAGCGCTGCCACTGAGCGACCCCCGGTGCGCAGCCCCCGGTGCGCGGCCCCGAGGGAGAGACCCCCGGCGAGTGGCCCCCGGTGCGCGGCCCCGGGGGAGGGACCCCCGGCGAGTGGCCCCCGGTGCGCGGCCCCGGGGGAGGTACCCCCCGTGCGCGGCCCCCGGCGAGTGGCTGCTGCTGAGCGACCCTCGGCGAGTGATCCCCAGTAAGTGACAGCCGGTGAGCGACCCGCGGTGAAGAAGCCCCGGTAAGTGAGCCCTGGGGAGGGACCCCGGTGAGCGACCCGCGGTGAACAACCCCTGGCATACAGTGACCCCCGGGGAGGGACCCTCGGCAAGTGACCCCAAGTGAGTGAGCCCCGGGCAGGGACCCCCGGTGTGCGGCCCCCGGGGGTGTCGGG
Source organism: Pseudopipra pipra (assembly GCF_036250125.1). Taxonomy (NCBI): domain Eukaryota; kingdom Metazoa; phylum Chordata; class Aves; order Passeriformes; family Pipridae; genus Pseudopipra; species Pseudopipra pipra. The sequence continues at coordinate 21,594 of NW_026990828.1, forward strand.
CCGGGGCTGGGCGCGTTCCTTCCCCATGCAGAGCCGAGCGGGGCCGTGGCGGGAGCGGGGCCGGAGGGGGGCTTCAGGTCAGCTCCTGGAGAAAGGTTTCTCGCTGTGTTTTTCGGGGGGGGCTCGGGCACTGCAATGGGTTGCCCAGGCGGAGCTGTTGGGCTCCAAAAACTCTTCTGCCCCTAGTCTACACTGCAAAGTAAAACAAAAAAGACCATGCAAAATAGAGGCCTGTGTTCCCCCCAAAGGGAAGGGACAAACCAGGACAGTAAATGAAAGCTCAGAACATATGTTCTTGGTCCCCCCAGTTGTATGACACATCAAACCAGTCCTCTGCTCATTACCCGTGTAGAACTCTCATCAGGAACCTCAAACTTTCTTGTGTGTATTTGTATAGATATGTATAGATATGTATAGGTAGATAGATATACATACATAGATATGTATCGGTGTATATTTGTGTGTATCTCTATAAGATTCTGTATCTTTGGATGTGATATTGGCATGCTATTGTTGTGTGGCAACAAGTGGACTTAAAAGGTTACAACACTTTAGGAGATCGCCTTTCTGCTTGTGGGTTCTATTTTTTAAAGAAGGGAACAAGAAAAGAACTCTTTAGCCAAATATAAGTTAAGACATTAATCAGAGCAAATGTATGGATTTTTATTTCCAATTGTACAACAAGTCATTCAACTATTTGCATACTCCAAAGCTGGCTTGGAAACTTCTCCCTCAGAAATAAGAAAAACTGTTTTCCGAGGCTGTTACTGACAGCCATGGCAGAGTTTCCAATAACAACTCCCCATTCTTGAAATGCAAAGCCTGAAAAATGAAACAAGCGTTAACCTGGAATTCTTGTTGCCAGCACTGATCTGGACAGAAGTTATTAGAGAGTGGAGCAAAGCTAGCACCACTAACAACCTTTGGCTCTGCATTCGTTGGTCATGGCACCAAAGTTTTGCTTTTCAACCCATCTGCTAAGGAAACCTTGCCAGACAAGTGAGCTTATAACACTACTTTTCTTAGGAGGCCTTAATCCAGTGTACACAGACGAGACCCTGAAATAGGAGAGAGGCCAGTTGCTGATGATCAGTGCAGATGAGGAATCAGCTCTGCTGAGTAGGCTTCAAGCTTTGTGATTTTTAAAAGCGGACTATTTCAAATCCGTTGTAGAAGAAACACTCTTCTGTTTGATCAACTTTCCACTTTCAGAATACTGGAGTTTATCCCTCAAATTCAGCCTGTAGATAAAAATCCTTTGAGGAAATCTTTCAGCCTCAGTAGCCAATTGCAACATGCCCAGGGAAGTTCGGCAACAGCACCATTCATTAAATGAACTGTTCTGGACCAGCCATCCCAGAGAGATTGAGCTCCACTGCTAAACCCCATAGAATGCCAAATGCCATAAGAGCTGATTTTTGGCTTCGCTGAGGTTCTCTCTGGTTTCATTTGGTGTAACTGGCACATCTGGAGCAAAGTGTCTGGGAAAAAGTACATCCTTAGAAGGGTCCAGCACAACTAATGTCACAAGATTAGCAATTTCTGTAATCGAGGAAGGCAATCAGATACAGGAATGTATTTTTCTACCTCCTCTTTCCGCACTGCTGCTGTATTCCTTCACCATGCCCTGTGAGCAGTCCCAGTGCTCTGTGATTGACGCCATAAAGGACGTGCTAACAGGGAACAAACACCTCCGAGACAAAAGGTGCCACCACAGAAAACTCTTGCTGCCCAAGAAGTGCTCAGGCTGCCCCACCAACTACACCTGAAGCCAAAGGATCCCGACTTTTTTTCCTGGTGGAAAGAGCTGCTGTTCCCTTTTTTCTGCCCTGCGATGCAATGGCCGGTCCAACCTCCTGAAAAATTTATTCCAAATGAAGATTCCTGCCAAACAAAAGGTGCCACCACAGAAACCTCTTGCTGCCCAAGATGTGCCCAGGCTGCCCCAACCACTGCACCTCAAAGCCAAAGCTTCCAGACTTTTTTTGCTGGTGGAAAGAGCTGCTGATCCCTTTTTTCAGCCCTGCACGGCAATGGCCTGTCCCACCTCCTGAAAAATGGAATCCATATGAAGATTCCTGCCAGACAAAAGGTGCCACCACTAAAAGATCTTTGCTGCCCAAAAAGTTCCCAGGCTGCCCCACCAACTGCACCTCAAAGCCAAAGCTTCCAGACTTTTTTTTCTGGTGGAAAGAGCTGCTCTTCCCTTTTCTCAGCCCTGCGCTGTAAAGGCGTGTCCCATCTCCTGAAAAATTTACTCTAAATGAAGACTCCTGTCGGACAAATGGTGCCACCACAAAAAGGTCTTGCTGCCGAAGAAGTTACCAGGTTGCCCCCACAACTGCATCTCAAAGCCAAAGCTTCCAGACTTTTTTTCCTCCTGGAAAGAGCTGCTGATCCCTTTTTTCAGCCCTGCACTGCAATGTCCACTCCCACCTCCTGAAAAATTTACTCCAAATGAAGATACCTGCCAGACAAAAGGTGCCACCACTAAAAGGTCTTGCTGCCCAAGAAGTGCCCAGGCTTCCCCAACAACTACACCTGAAGGCCATAGCTTCCAGACTTTTTTCCTGGTGGAAAGAGCTGCTGTTCCCTTTTTTCAGCCCTGCGCTGCAGTGGCCGGGCCCATCTCCAGAAAAATATACTCCAAATGAAGATTCCTGCCAGACAAATGGTGCCACCACAGAAACCTCTTGCTGCCCAAGAAGTGCCCAGGCTGCCCCAACAACTACACCTGAAGCCAAACCTTTCAGACTTTTTTTTCTTGGTGGAAAGAGCTGCTGTTCCCTTTTTTCTGCCCTGCGCTGTAAAAGCCTGTCCCACCATCTGAAAAATTTACTCCAAATGAAGATTCCTGCCAGACAAAGGGTGCCACCACAAAAAGGTCTTGCTGCCCAAGGAGTTCCCAGGCTGCCCCAACAACTGCACCTCAAAGCCAAAGCTTCCAGACTTTTTTCCTGGTTGAAAGAGCTGCTCTTCCCTTTTTTCAGCCCTGCGCTGTAAAGGCCTTTCCCATCTCCTGAAAAATTTACTCCAAATGAAGATTCCTGCCAGACAAAAGGTGCCACCACTAAAAGATCTTTGCTGTCCAAGAAGTTCCCAGGCTGCCCCAATAACTGCACCTCAAAGCCAAAGCTTCCAGACTTTTTTTCCTCCTGGAAAGAGCTGCTGTTCCATTTTTTTCAGCCCTGCACTGCAATAGCCGGTCCCACCTCCTGAAAAATTTACTAGAAATGAAGATTCCTGCCAGACAAATGGTGCCACCACAAAAAGGTCTTGCGTCCCAAGAAGTTCTCAGGTTGCCCCAACAACTGCACCTCAAAGCCAAAGCTTCCCGACTTTTTTTCCTGGTGGAAAGAGCTGCTGTTCCCTTTTTTCAGCCCTGCGCTGTATAGGCGTGTCCCGTCTCCTGAAAAATTTACTCCAAGTGAAGATTGCTGCCAGACAAAAGGTGCCACCACAGAAACCTCTTGCTGCCCAAGAAGTGCCCAGGCTGCCCCAACTACTGCACCTCAAAGCCAAAGCTTCCAGACGTTTTTTCCTGGTGGAAAGAGCTGCTGTTCCCTTTTTTTCAGCCCTGTGTTGTAAAGGCCGGTCCCATCTCCTGAAAAATTTTCTCCAAATGAAGACTCCTGCCAGACAAAAGGTGCCACCACAGAAGGGTCATGCTGCCCAAGAAGTTCCCAGGCTGCCCCAACAACTGAACCTGGAGCCAAAGCTTCCAGACTTTTTTTCCTCCTGGAAAGAGCTGCTGATCCCTTTTTTCAGCCCTGCACTGCAATGGCCTGGCCCACCTCCTGAAAAAGTGAATCCAAATGAAGATTCCTGCCAGACAAAAGGTGCCACCACTAAAAGATCTTTGCTGCCCAAGAAGTTACCAGGCTACCTCAACAACTACACCTGAAGCCAAAGGATCCAGGCTTTTTTTCCTCCTGGAAAGAGCTGCTGTTCCCTTTTTTCAGCTCTGCGCTGTAAAGACCGGTCCCATCTCCTGAAAAATTTACTCCAAATGAAGATTCCTGCCAGACTAAAGGTGCCACCACAGAAACCTCTTGCTGCCCAAGAAGTGCCCAGGCTGCCCCACCAACTGCACCTCAAAGCCAAAGCTTCCAGACTTTTTTTCCTGGTGGAAAGAGCTGCTGTTGCCTTTTTTCAGCCGTGCAATGTAAAGACCTGTCCCATCTCCTGAAAAATTTACTCCAAGTAAAGATTCCTGCCAGACAAAAGGTGCCACCACTAAAAGATCTTTGCTGCCCAAGGAGTTCCCAGGCTGCCCCACCAACTGCACCTCAAAGACAAAGCTTCCAGATTTTTTTCCTGGTAGAAAGAGCTGCTGTTCCCTTTTTTCTGCCATGCGCTCTAAAGGCCTGTCCCATCTCCTGAAAAATTTACTCCAAATGAAGACTCCTGCCAGACAAAAGGTGCCACCACAGAAACCTCTTGCTGCCCAAGAAGTGCCCAGGCTGCCAAAACAACTGCACCTCAAAGCCAAAGCTTCCAGACTTTTTTCCTGGTAGAAAGAGCTGCTGATCCCTTTTTTCAGCCCTGCACTGCAATGGCCGGGCCCACCTCCTGAAAAATTTACTCCAAATGAAGATTCCTGCCAGACAAAAGGTGCCACCACAGAAAGATCTTTGCTGCCCAAGAAGTGCCCAGGCTGCCCCACCAACTGCACCTCAAAGCCAAAGCTTCCAGACTTTTTTCCTGGTGGAAAGAGCTGCTGATCCCTTTTTTTCAGCCCTGCACTGCAATGGCCGGTCCCACCTCCTGAAAAATGGAATCCAAATGAAGATTCCTGCCAGACAAATGGTGCCACCACAGAAACCTCTTGCTGCCCAAGAAGTGCCCAGGCTGCCCCAACAACTACACCTGAAGCCAAAGCTTCCAGACTTTTTTTCCTGGTGGAAAGAGCTGCTGTTCCCTTTTTTCAGCCCTGCGCTGTAAAGGCCTCTCCCCTCTCCTAAAACATTTACTCCAAATGAAGATTCCTGCCAGACAAAAGGTGCCACCACAGAAAGATCTTTGCTGCCCAAGAAGTTGCCAGGTTGCCCTAACAACTGCACCTCAAAGCCAAAGCTTCCAGACATTTTTTCCTGGTAGAAAGTGCTGCTGTTCCCTTTTTTTCAGCCCTGCACTGCAATGGCCGGTCCCACCTCCTGAAAAATTTACTCCAAGTGAAGATTCCTGCCAGACAAAAGGTGCCACCACTAAAAGATCTTTGCTGCCCAAGGAGTTCCCAGGCTGCCCCAACAACTGCACCTCAAAGCCAAAGCTTCCAGACTTTTTTTCCTGGTAGAAAGAGCTGCTGATCCCTTTTTTCAGCCCTACACTGCAATGGCCTGTCCCACCTCCTGAAAAATTTACTCCAAATGAAGATTGCTGCCAGACAAAAGGTGCCACCACAGAAACCTCTTGCTGCCCAAGAAGTTCCCAGGCTGCCCCAACAACTGAACCTGAAGGCCATAGCTTCCAGACTTTTTTCCTGGTAGAAAGAGCTGCTGTTCCCTTTTTTTCAGCCCTGCACTGCAATGGCCAGTCCCAAGTCCTGAAAAATGCAATCCAAATGAAGATTCCTACCAGGCAAAAGGTGCCACCACAGAAACCTCTTGCTGCCCAAGAAGTTCCCAGGCTGCCCCAACAACTGAACCTGAAGGCCATAGCTTCCAGACTTTTTAGCTGGTGGAAAGAGCTGCTGATCCCTTTTTTTCAGCCCTGCACTGTAAAGGCCTGTCCCACCATCTGAAAAATTTACTCCAAATGAAGATTCCTGCCAGACAAAAGGTGCCACAACCTAAAGGTCTTGCTGCCCAAGGAGTTCCCAGGCTGCCCCACCAACTGCACCTCAAAGCCAAAGCTTCCAGACTTTTTTTCCTGGTAGAAAGAGCTGCTGTTCCCTTTTTTTCTGCCCTGCGCTGTAAAGACCTGTCCCATCTCCTGAAAAATTTACTCCAAATGAAGACTCCTGCCAAACAAAAGGTGCCACCACAGAAAGATCTTTGATGCCCAAGAAGTGCCCAGGCTGCCAAAACAACTGCACCTCAAAGCCAAAGCTTCCAGACATATTTTCCTGGTAGAAAGAGCTGCTGTTCCCTTTTTTTCAGCCCTGCACTGCAATGGCCGGTCCCACCTCCTGGAAAATGGAATCCAAATGAAGATTCCTGCCAGACAAAAGGTGCCACCACTAAAAGATCTTTGCTGCCCAAGGAGTTCCCAGGCTGCCCCACCAACTGCACCTCAAAGCCAAAGCTTCCAGACTTTTTTCCTGGTAGAAAGAGCTGCTGTTCCCTTTTTTTCAGCCCTGCACTGCAATGGACGGTCCCACCTCCTGAAAAATTTACTCCAAATGAAGATTCCTGCCAGACAAAAGGTGCCACCACAGAAACCTCTTGCTGCCCAAGAAGTTCCAAGGTTTCCCCCACAACTGCATCTCAAAGCCAAAGCTTCCAGACTTTTTTTCCTGGTGGAAAGAGCTGCTGTTCCCTTTTTTCAACCCTGCACTGCAATGGCCGGTCCCATATCCTGCAAAATTTACTCCAAATGAAGACTCCTGCCAGACTAAAGGTGCCACCACAGAAACCTCTTGCTGCCCAAGAAGTGGCCAGGCTGCCCCAACAACTACACCTGAAGCCAAAGGATCCAGACATTTTTCCTGGTGGAAAGAGCTGCTGATCGCTTTTTTCAGCCCTGCACTGCAATGGCCGGTCCCACCTGCTGAAAAATTTACTCCAAATGAAGATTCCTGCCAGACAAAAGGTGCCACCACAGAAACCTCTTGCTGCCCAAGAAGTGCCCAGGCTGCCCCAACAACTGCACCTCAAAGCCAAAGCTTCCAGACTTTTTTCCTGGTGGAAAGAGCTGCTGTTGCCTTTTTTCAGCCGTGCAATGTAAAGACCTGTCCCATCCCCTAAAAAATTTACTCCAAGTGAAGATTCCTGCCAGACAAGAGGTGCCACCACTAAAAGATCTTTGCTGCCCAAGGAGTTCCCAGGCTGCCCCACCAACTGCACCTCAAAGCCAAAGCTTCCAGACTTTTTTTCCTGGTAGAAAGAGCTGCTGTTCCCTTTTTTCTGCCATGCGCTGTAAAGACCTGTCCCATCTCCTGAAAAATTTACTCCAAATGAAGACTCCTGCCAGACAAAAGGTGCCACCACAGAAACCTCTTGCTGCCCAAGAAGTGCCCAGGCTGCCCCAACAACTGCACCTCAAAGCCAAAGCTTCCAGACTTTATTCCTGGTAGAAAGAGCTGCTGTTCCCTTTTTTCAGCCCTGCACTGCAATGGCCGGTCCCACCTCCTGAAAAATTTACTCCAAATGAAGATTCCTGCCAGACAAAAGGTGCCACCACAGAAAGATCTTTGCTGCCCAAAAAGTTCCCAGGCTGCCCCACCAACTGCACCTCAAAGCCAAAGCTTCCAGACTTTTTTCCTGGTAGAAAGAGCTGCTGATCCCTTTTTTTCAGCCCTGCACTGCAATGGCCGGTCCCACCTCCTGAAAAATTTACTCCAAATGAAGATTCCTGCCAGACAAAAGGTGCCACCACAGAAACCTCTTGCTGCCCAAGAAGTGCCCAGGCTGCCCCAACAACTACACCTGAAGCCAAAGCTTCCAGACTTTTTTTTCCTGGTGGAAAGAGCTGCTGATCCCTTTTTTCAGCCCTGCGCTGTAAAGGCCTCTCCCATCTCCTAGAACATTTACTCCAAATGAAGATTCCTGCCAGACTAAAGGTGCCACCACAGAAAGATCTTTGCTGCCCAAGAAGTTGCCAGGTTGCCCTAACAACTGCACCTCAAAGCCAAAGCTTCCAGACATTTTTTCCTGGTAGAAAGAGCTGCTGTTCCCTTTTTTTCAGCCCTGCACTGCAATGGCCGGTCCCACCTCCTGAAAAATTTACTCCAAATGAAGATTCCTGCCAGACAAAAGGTGCCACCACAAGAAACCTCTTGCTGCCCAAGAAGTGCCCAGGCTGCCCCAACAACTGCACCTCAAAGCCAAAGCTTCAGACTTTTTTCCTGGTGGAAAGAGCTACTGTTCCCTTTTTTAAGCCGTGCAATGTAAAGACCTGTCCCATCTCCTGAAAAATTTACTCCAAGTGAAGATTCCTGCCAGACAAAAGGTGCCACCACTAAAAGATCTTTGCTGCCCAAGGAGTTCCCAGGCTGCCCCACCAACTGCACCTCAAAGCCAAAGCTTCCAGACTTTTTTTTCCTGGTAGAAAGAGCTGCTGTTCCCTTTTTTCTGCCCTGCGCTGTAAAGACCTGTCCCATCTCCTGAAAAATTTACTCCAATGAAGACTCCTGCCAGACAAAAGGTGCCACCACAGAAACCTCTTGCTGCCCAAGAAGTGCCCAGGCTACCCCACCAACTGAACCTCAAAGCCAAAGCTTCCAGACTTTTTTCCTGGTAGAAAGAGCTGCTGATCCTTTTTTCAGCCCTGCACTGCAATGGCCGGTCCCACCTCCTGAAAAATTTACTCCAAATGAAGATTCCTGCCAGACAAAGGTGCCACCACAGAAAGATCTTTGCTGCCCAAAAAGTTCCCAGGCTGCCCCACCAACTGCACCTCAAAGCCAAAGCTTCCAGACTTTTTTCCTGGTGGAAAGAGCTGCTGATCCCTTTTTTCAGCCCTGCACTGCAATGGCCGGTCCCACCTCCTGAAAAATTTACTCCAAATGAAGATTCCTGCAAGACAAAATGTGCCACCACAGAAACCTCTTGCTGCCCAAGAAGTGCCCAGGCTGCCCTAATCACTGCACCTCAAAGCCAAAGCTTCCAGACTTTTTTTCCTGGTGGAAAGAGCTGCTGTTGCCTTTTTTAAGCCGTACAATGTAAAGGCCGGTCCCATCTCCTGAAAAATTTACTCCAAGTGAAGATTCCTGCCAGACAAAAGGTGCCACCACTAAAAGATCTTTGCTGCCCAAGGAGTTCCCAGGCTGCCCACCAACTGCACCTCAAAGCCAAAGCTTCCAGACTTTTTTTCCTGGTAGAAAGAGCTGCTGTTCCCTTTTTTCTGCCCTGCGCTGTAAAGACCTGTCCCATCTCCTGAAAAATTTACTCCAAATGAAGACTCCTGCCAGACAAAAGGTGCCACCACAGAAACGTCTTGCTGCCCAAGAAGTGCCCAGGCTGCCAAAACAACTGCACCTCAAAGCCAAAGCTTCCAGACTTTTTTCCTGGTGGAAAGAGCTGCTGATCCCTTTTTTTCAGCCCTGCACTGCAATGTCCGGTCCCACCTCCTGAAAAATTTACTCCAAATGAAGATTCCTGCCAGACAAAAGGTGCCACCACAGAAACCTCTTGCTGCCCAAGAAGTGCCCAGGCTGCCCCAACAACTGCACCTGAAGCCAAAGCTTCCAGACTTTTTTTCCTCCTGGAAAGAGCTGCTGATCCCTTTTTTCAGCCCTGCGCTTTAAAGGCCGGTCCCATCTCCTGAAAAATTTTCTCCAAATGAAGATTCCTGCCAGACAAAAGGTGCCACCACAGAAACCTCTTGCTGCCCAAGAAGTTCCCAGGTTGCCCCCACAACTGCATCTCAAAGCCAAAGCTTCCAGACCTTTTTTCCTGGTGGAAAGAGCTGCTGTTGCCTTTTTTCAGCCGTGCAATGTAAAGACCTGTCCCATCTCCTGAAAAATTTACGCCAAGTGAAGATTCCTGCCAGACAAAAGGTGCCACCACTAAAAGATCTTTGCTGCCCAAGGAGTTCCCAGGCTGCCCCACCAACTGCACCTCAAAGCCAAAGCTTCCAGATTTTTTTCCTGGTAGAAAGAGCTGCTGTTCCCTTTTTTCCGCCCTGCGCTGTAAAGACCTGTCCCATCTCCTGAAAAATTTACTCCAAATGAAGACTCCTGCCAGACAAAATGTGCCACCACAGAAAGATCTTTGCTGCCCAAGAAGTGCCCAGGCTGCCAAAACAACTGCACGTCAAAGCCAAAGCTTCCAGACATTTTTTCCTGGTAGAAAGAGCTGCTGTTCCCTTTTTTTCAGCCCTGCACTGCAATGGCCGGTCCCACCTCCTGGAAAATGGAATCCAAATGAAGATTCCTGCCAGACAAAAGGTGCCACCACAGAGAGATCTTTGCTGCCCAAGAAGTTCCCAGGTTGCCCCATCAACTGCACCTCGAAGCCAAAGGATCCAGACTTTTTTTCCTGGTAGAAAGAGCTGCTGTTCCCTTTTTTCTGCCCTGCGCTGTAAAGACCGGTCCCATCTCCTGAAAAATTTACTCCAAATGAAGACTCCTGCCAGACAAAAGGTGCCACCACAGAAACCTCTTGCTGCCCAAGAAGTGCCCAGGCTGCCAAAACAACTGCACCTCAAAGCCAAAGCTTCCAGACTTTTTTCCTGGTGGAAAGAGCTGCTGATCCCTTTTTTCAGCCCTGCACTGCAATGGCCGGTCCCACCTCCTGAAAAATTTACTCCAAATGAAGATTCCTGCCAGACAAAAGGTGCCACCACAGAAACCTCTTGCTGCCCAAGAAGTGCCCAGGCTGCCCCAACAACTACACCTGAAGCCAAAGCTTCCAGACTTTTTTTCCTCCTCGAAAGAGCTGCTGATCCCTTTTTTCAGCCCTGCGCTTTAAAGGCCGGTCCCATCTCCTGAAAAATTTTCTCCAAATGAAGATTCCTGCCAGACAAAAGGTGCCACCACAGAAACCTCTTGCTGCCCAAGAAGTTCCAAGGTTGCCCCCACAACTGCATCTCAAAGCCAAAGCTTCCAGACTTTTTTTCCTGGTGGAAAGAGCTGCTGTTCCCTTTTTTCAACCCTGCACTGCAATGGCCGGTCCCACCTCCTGCAAAATTTTCTACAAATGAAGATTCCTGCCAGACTAAAGGTGCCACCACAGAAACCTCTTGCTGCCCAAGAAGTGCCCAGGCTGCCCCAACAACTACACCTGAAGCCAAAGGATCCAGACATTTTTCCTGGTGGAAAGAGCTGCTGATCCCTTTTTTCAGCCCTGCACTGCAATGGCTGGTCCCACCTGCTGAAAAATTTACTCCAAGTGAAGATTCCTGCCAGACAAAAGGTGCCACCACTAAAAGATCTTTGCTGCCCAAGGAGTTCCCAGGCTGCCCCACCAACTGCACCTCAAAGCCAAAGCTTCCAGATTTTTTTCCTGGTAGAAAGAGCTGCTGTTCCCTTTTTTCTACCCTGCGCTGTAAAGACCTGTCCCACCTGCTGAAAAATTTACTCCAAATGAAGACTCCTGCCAGACAAAAGGTGCCACCACAGAAACCTCTTGCTGCCCCAGAAGTGCCCAGGCTGCCCCAACAACTGCACCTCAAAACCAAAGCTTCCAGACCTTTTTTCCTGGTGGAAAGAGCTGCTGTTGCCTTTTTTCAGCCGTGCAATGTAAAGACCTGTCCCATCTCCTGAAAAATTTACGCCAAGTGAAGATTCCTGCCAGACAAAAGGTGCCACCACTAAAAGATCTTTGCTGCCCAAGGAGTTCCCAGGCTGCCCCACCAACTGCACCTCAAAGCCAAAGCTTCCAGATTTTTTTCCTGGTAGAAAGAGCTGCTGTTCCCTTTTTTCCGCCCTGCGCTGTAAAGACCTGTCCCATCTCCTGAAAAATTTACTCCAAATGAAGACTCCTGCCAGACAAAATGTGCCACCACAGAAAGATCTTTGCTGCCCAAGAAGTGCCCAGGCTGCCAAAACAACTGCACCTCAAAGCCAAAGCTTCCAGACATTTTTTCCTGGTAGAAAGAGCTGCTGTTCCCTTTTTTTCAGCCCTGCACTGCAATGGCCGGTCCCACCTCCTGGAAAACGGAATCCAAATGAAGATTCCTGCCAGACAAAAGGTGCCACCACTAAAAGATCTTTGCTGCCCAAGGAGTTCCCAGGCTGCCCCACCAACTGCACCTCAAAGCCAAAGCTTCCAGACTTTTTTTCCTGGTAGAAAGAGCTGCTGTTCCCTTTTTTCTGCCCTGCGCTGTAAAGGCCTGTCCCACCATCTGAAAAATTTACTCCAAATGAAGACTCCTGCCAGACAAAAGGTGCCACCACAGAAACCTCTTGCTGCCCAAGAAGTGCCCAGGCTGCCAAAACAACTGCACCTCAAAGCCAAAGCTTCCAGACATTTTTTCCTGGTAGAAAGAGCTGCTGTTCCCTTTTTTTCAACCCTGCACTGCAATGGCCGGTCCCACCTCCTGGAAAATGGAATCCAAATGAAGATTCCTGCCAGACAAAAGGTGCCACCACAGAGAGACCTTTGCTGCCCAAGAAGTTCCCAGGTTGCCCCAACAACTGCACCTCAAAGCCAAAGGATCCAGACTTTTTTTCCTGGTAGAAAGAGCTGCTGTTCCCTTTTTTCAGCCCTGCGCTTTAAAGGCCTGTCCCACCTCCTGAAAAATTTACTCTAACTGAAGATTCCTACCAGACAAAAGGTGCCACCACAGAAACCTCTTGCTGCCCAAGAAGTTCCCAGGCTGCCCCAACAACTGAACCTGAAGGCCATAGCTTCCAGACTTTTTTCCTGGTAGAAAGAGCTGCTGTTCCCTTTTTTTCAGCCCTGCACTGCAATGGCCAGTCCCAAGTCCTGAAAAATGCAATCCAAATGAAGATTCCTACCAGGCAAAAGGTGCCACCACAGAAATCTCTTGCTGCCCAAGAACTTCCCAGGCTGCCCCAACAACTGAACCTGAAGGCCATAGCTTCCAGACTTTTTAGCTGGTGGAAAGAGCTGCTGATCCCTTTTTTTCAACTCTGGTCTGCAATGGCCTGTCCCATCTCCTGAAAAATTTATTCCAAATGAAGACTCCTGCCAGACTAAAGGTGCCACCACAGAAAGGTCTTGCTGCCCAAGAAGTACCCAGGCTACCCCAACAACTGCATCTCAAAGCCAAAGCTTCCAGACTATTTTTCCTGGTGGAAAGAGCTGCTGTTCCCTTTTTTTCAGCCTTGCACTGCAATGGCCGGTCCCACCCTGTGAAAAATGGAATCCAAATGAAGATTCCTGCCAGACAAAAGGTGCCACCACAGAGAGATCTCTGCTACCCAAGAAGTTCCCAGGTTGCCCCAAAACTGCACCTCGAAGCCAAAGCTTCCAGACTTGTTTTCCTGGTAGAAAGAGCTGCTGATCCCTTTTTTCAGCCCTGCACTGCAATGGCCGGTCCCACCTCCTGAAAAATTTACTCCAAATGAAGATTCCTGCCAGACAAAAGGTGCCACCACAGAAACCTCTTGCTGCCCAAGAAGTGCCCAGGCTGCCCCAACAACTACACCTGAAGCCAAAGCTTCCAGACTTTTTTTCCTCCTCGAAAGAGCTGCTGATCCCTTTTTTCAGCCCTGCGCTTTAAAGGCCGGTCCCATCTCCTGAAAAATTTTCTCCAAATGAAGATTCCTGCCAGACAAAAGGTGCCACCACAGAAACCTCTTGCTGCCCAAGAAGTTCCAAGGCTGCCCCCACAACTGCATCTCAAAGCCAAAGCTTCCAGACTTTTTTTCCTGGTGGAAAGAGCTGCTGTTCCCTTTTTTCAACCCTGCACTGCAATGGCCGGTCCCACCTCCTGAAAAATTTACTACAAATGAAGATTCCTGCCAGACTAAAGGTGCCACCACAGAAACCTCTTGCTGCCCAAGAAGTGCCCAGGCTGCCCCAACAACTACACCTGAAGCCAAAGGATCCAGACATTTTTCCTGGTGGAAAGAGCTGCTGATCCCTTTTTTCAGCCCTGCACTGCAATGGCCGGTCCCACCTGCTGAAAAATTTACTCCAAATGAAGATTCCTGCCAGACTAAAGGTGCCACCACAGAAACCTCTTGCTGCCCAAGAAGTGCCCAGGCTGCCCCAACAACTGCACCTCAAAGCCAAAGCTTCCAGACTTTTTTCCTGGTGGAAAGAGCTGCTGTTGCCTTTTTTCAGCCGTGCAATGTAAAGACCTGTCCCCATCCCCTAAAAAATTTACTCCAAGTGAAGATTCCTGCCAGACAAAAGGTGCCACCACTAAAAGATCTTTGCTGCCCAAGGAGTTCCCAGGCTGCCCCACCAACTGCACCTCAAAGCCAAAGCTTCCAGATTTTTTTCCTGGTAGAAAGAGCTGCTGTTCCCTTTTTTCTGCCCTGCGCTGTAAAGACCTGTCCCACCTGCTGAAAAATTTACTCCAAATGAAGACTCCTGCCAGACAAAAGGTGCCACCACAGAAACCTCTTGCTGCCCAAGAAGTGCCCAGGCTGCCCCAACAACTGCACCTCAAAGCCAAAGCTTCCAGACTTTTTTCCTGGTGGAAAGAGCTGCTGATCCCTTTTTTCTGCCCTGCGCTGCAATGGCCGGTCCCACCTCCTGAAAAATTTACTCCAAATGAAGATTCCTGCCAGACAAAAGGTGCCACCACAGAAAGATCTTTGCTGCCCAAGAAGTTCCCAGGCTGCCCCACCAACTGCACCTCAAAGCCAAAGCTTCCAGACTTTTTTCCTGGTGGAAAGAGCTGCTGATCCCTTTTTTCAGCCCTGCACTGCAATGGCCGGTCCCATCTCCTAAAACATTTACTCCAAATGAAGATTCCTGCCAGACAAAAGGTGCCACCACAGAAACCTCTTGCTGCCCAAGAAGTGCCCAGGCTGCCCCAACAACTACACCTGAAGCCAAAGCTTCCAGACTTTTTTTCCTGGTGGAAAGAGCTGCTGATCCCTTTTTTCAGCCCTGCGCTGTAAAGGCCTCTCCCATCTCCTGAAAAATTTACTCCAAATGAAGATTCCTGCCAGACAAAAGGTGCCACAACAGAAACCTCTTGCTGCCCAAGGAGTTCCCAGGCTGCCCCACCAACTGCACCTCAAAGCCAAAGCTTCCAGATTTTTTTCCTGGTAGAAAGAGCTGCTGTTCCCTTTTTTCTGCCCTGCGCAGTAAAGACCTGTCCCATCTCCTGAAAAATTTACTCCAAATGAAGATTCCTGCCAGACTAAAGGTGCCACCACAGAAAGGTCTTGCTGCCCAAGAAGTACCCAGGCTACCCCAACAACTGCATCTCAAAGCCAAAGCTTCCAGACTATTTTTCCTGGTGGAAAGAGCTGCTGTTCCCTTTTTTTCAGCCTTGCACTGCAATGGCCGGTCCCACCTCCTGGAAAATGGAATCCAAATGAAGATTCCTGCCAGACAAAAGGTGCCACCACAGAGAGATCTTTGCTGCCCAAGAAGTTCCCAGGTTGCCCCAAAACTGCACCTCGAAGCCAAAGCTTCCAGACTTGTTTTCCTGGTGGAAAGAGCTGCTGTTCCCTTTTTTCAGCCCTGCACTGTAAAGGCCTGTCCCACCATCTGAAAAATTTACTCCAAATGAAGATTCCTGCCAGACAAAAGGTGCCACAACCTAAAGGTCTTGCTGCCCAAGGAGTTCCCAGGCTGCCCCACCAACTGCACCTCAAAGCCAAAGCTTCCAGACTTTTTTTCCTGGTAGAAAGAGCTGCTGTTCCCTTTTTTCTGCCCTGCGCTGTAAAGACCTGTCCCATCTCCTGAAAAATTTACTCCAAATGAAGACTCCTGCCAGACAAAAGGTGCCACCACAGAAAGATCTTTGCTGCCCAAGAAGTGCCCAGGCTGCCAAAACAACTGCACCTCAAAGCCAAAGCTTCCAGACATTTTTTCCTGGTAGAAAGAGCTGCTGTTCCCTTTTTTTCAGCCCTGCACTGCAATGGCCGGTCCCACCTCCTGGAAAATGGAATCCAAATGAAGATTCCTGCCAGACAAAAGGTGCCACCACTAAAAGATCTTTGCTGCCCAAGGAGTTCCCAGGCTGCCCCACCAACTGCACCTCAAAGCCAAAGCTTCCAGACTTTTTTTCCTGGTGGAAAGAGCTGCTGTTCCCTTTTTTCTGCCCTGCGCTGTAAAGACCTGTCACATCTCCTGAAAAATTTACTGCAAATGAAGACTCCTGCCAGACAAAAGGTGCCACCACAGAAACCTCTTGCTGCCCAAGAAGTGCCCAGGCTGCCAAAACAACTGCACCTCAAAGCCAAAGCTTCCAGACTTTTTTCCTGGTGGAAAGAGCTGCTGATCCCTTTTTTCAGCCCTGCACTGCAATGGCCGGTCCCACCTCCTGAAAAATTTACTCCAAATGAAGATTCCTGCCAGACAAAAGGTGCCACCACAGAAACCTCTTGCTGCCCAAGAAGTGCCCAGGCTGCCCCAACAGCTACACCTGAAGCCAAAGGATCCAGACATTTTTCCTGGTGGAAAGAGCTGCTGATCCCTTTTTTCAGCCCTGCACTGCAATGGCTGGTCCAACCTGCTGAAAAATTTACTCCAAGTGAAGATTCCTGCCAGACCAAAGGTGCCACCACTAAAAGATCTTTGCTGCCCAAGGAGTTCCCAGGCTGCCCCACCAACTGCACCTCAAAGCCAAAGCTTCCAGATTTTTTTCCTGGTAGAAAGAGCTGCTGTTCCCTTTTTTCTGCCCTGCGCTGTAAAGACCTGTCCCACCTGCTGAAAAATTTACTCCAAATGAAGACTCCTGCCAGACAAAAGGTGCCACCACAGAAAGATCTTGCTGCCCCAGAAGTGCCCAGGCTGCCCCAACAACTGCACCTCAAAGCCAAAGCTTCCAGACCTTTTTTCCTGGTGGAAAGAGCTGCTGTTGCCTTTTTTCAGCCGTGCAATGTAAAGACCTGTCCCATCTCCTGAAAAATTTACGCCAAGTGAAGATTCCTGCCAGACGAAAGGTGCCACCACTAAAAGATCTTTGCTGCCCAAGGAGTTCCCAGGCTGCCCCACCAACTGCACCTCAAAGCCAAAGCTTCCAGATTTTTTTCCTGGTAGAAAGAGCTGCTGTTCCCTTTTTTCCGCCCTGCGCTGTAAAGACCTGTCCCATCTCCTGAAAAATTTACTCCAAATGAAGACTCCTGCCAGACAAAATGTGCCACCACAGAAAGATCTTTGCTGCCCAAGAAGTGCCCAGGCTGCCAAAACAACTGCACCTCAAAGCCAAAGCTTCCAGACATTTTTTCCTGGTAGAAAGAGCTGCTGTTCCCTTTTTTTCAGCCCTGCACTGCAATGGCCGGTCCCACCTCCTGTAAAACGGAATCCAAATGAAGATTCCTGCCAGACAAAAGGTGCCACCACTAAAAGATCTTTGCTGCCCAAGGAGTTCCCAGGCTGCCCCACCAACTGCACCTCAAAGCCAAAGCTTCCAGACTTTTTTTCCTGGTAGAAAGAGCTGCTGTTCCCTTTTTTCTGCCCTGCGCTGTAAAGGCCTGTCCCACCATGTGAAAAATTTACTCCAAATGAAGACTCCTGCCAGACAAAAGGTGCCACCACAGAAACCTCTTGCTGCCCAAGAAGTGCCCAGGCTGCCAAAACAACTGCACCTCAAAGCCAAAGCTTCCAGACATTTTTTCCTGGTAGAAAGAGCTGCTGTTCCCTTTTTTTCAGCCCTGCACTGCAATGGCCGGTCCCACCTCCTGGAAAATGGAATCCAAATGAAGATTCCTGCCAGACAAAAGGTGCCACCACAGAGAGATCTTTGCTGCCCAAGAAGTTCCCAGGTTGCCCCAACAACTGCACCTCAAAGCCAAAGCTTCCAGACTTTTTTTCCTGGTAGAAAGAGCTGCTGTTCCCTTTTTTCAGCCCTGCGCTTTAAAGGCCTGTCCCACCTCCTGAAAAATTTACTCTAACTGAAGATTCCTACCAGACAAAAGGTGCCACCACAGAAACCTCTTGCTGCCCAAGAAGTTCCCAGGCTGCCCCAACAACTGAACCTGAAGGCCATAGCTTCCAGACTTTTTTCCTGGTAGAAAGAGCTGCTGTTCCCTTTTTTTCAGCCCTGCACTGCAATGGCCAGTCCCAAGTCCTGAAAAATGCAATCCAAATGAAGATTCCTACCAGGCAAAAGGTGCCACCACAGAAATCTCTTGCTGCCCAAGAACTTCCCAGGCTGCCCCAACAACTGAACCTGAAGGCCATAGCTTCCAGACTTTTTAGCTGGTGGAAAGAGCTGCTGATCCCTTTTTTTCAACTCTGGTCTGCAATGGTCTGTCCCATCTCCTGAAAAATTTACTCCAAATGAAGATTCCTGCCAGACTAAAGGTGCCACCACAGAAACCTCTTGCTGCCCAAGAAGTTCCAAGGTTGCCCCCACAACTGCATCTCAAAACCAAAGCTTCCAGACTTTTTTTCCTGGTGGAAAGAGCTGCTGTTCCCTTTTTTCAACCCTGCACTGCAATGGCCGGTCCCACCTCCTGCAAAATTTACTACAAATGAAGATTCCTGCCAGACTAAAGGTGCCACCACAGAAACCTCTTGCTGCCCAAGAAGTGCCCAGGCTGCCCCAACAGCTACACCTGAAGCCAAAGGATCCAGACATTTTTCCTGGTGGAAAGAGCTGCTGATCCCTTTTTTCAGCCCTGCACTGCAATGGCTGGTCCCACCTGCTGAAAAATTTACTCCAAGTGAAGATTCCTGCCAGACAAAAGGTGCCACCACTAAAAGATCTTTGCTGCCCAAGGAGTTCCCAGGCTGCCCCACCAACTGCACCTCAAAGCCAAAGCTTCCAGATTTTTTTCCTGGTAGAAAGAGCTGCTGTTCCCTTTTTTCTGCCCTGCGCTGTAAAGACCTGTCCCACCTGCTGAAAAATTTACTCCAAATGAAGACTCCTGCCAGACAAAAGGTGCCACCACAGAAAGATCTTGCTGCCCCAGAAGTGCCCAGGTTGCCCCAACAACTGCACCTCAAAGCCAAAGCTTCCAGACCTTTTTTCCTGGTGGAAAGAGCTGCTGTTGCCTTTTTTCAGCCGTGCAATGTAAAGACCTGTCCCATCTCCTGAAAAATTTACGCCAAGTGAAGATTCCTGCCAGACAAAAGGTGCCACCACTAAAAGATCTTTGCTGCCCAAGGAGTTCCCAGGCTGCCCCACCAACTGCACCTCAAAGCCAAAGCTTCCAGATTTTTTTCCTGGTAGAAAGAGCTGCTGTTCCCTTTTTTCCGCCCTGCGCTGTAAAGACCTGTCCCATCTCCTGAAAAATTTACTCCAAATGAAGACTCCTGCCAGACAAAATGTGCCACCACAGAAAGATCTTTGCTGCCCAAGAAGTGCCCAGGCTGCCAAAACAACTGCACCTCAAAGCCAAAGCTTCCAGACATTTTTTCCTGGTAGAAAGAGCTGCTGTTCCCTTTTTTTCAGCCCTGCACTGCAATGGCCGGTCCCACCTCCTGTAAAACGGAATCCAAATGAAGATTCCTGCCAGACAAAAGGTGCCACCACTAAAAGATCTTTGCTGCCCAAGGAGTTCCCAGGCTGCCCCACCAACTGCACCTCAAAGCCAAAGCTTCCAGACTTTTTTTCCTGGTAGAAAGAGCTGCTGTTGCCTTTTTTCTGCCCTGCGCTGTAAAGGCCTGTCCCACCATCTGAAAAATTTACTCCAAATGAAGACTCCTGCCAGACAAAAGGTGCCACCACAGAAACCTCTTGCTGCCCAAGAAGTGCCCAGGCTGCCAAAACAACTGCACCTCAAAGCCAAAGCTTCCAGACATTTTTTCCTGGTAGAAAGAGCTGCTGTTCCCTTTTTTTCAGCCCTGCACTGCAATGGCCGGTCCCACCTCCTGGAAAA